>NC_057807.1:289788165-290088165 GCF_018294505.1 Triticum aestivum
GGGTCGCCGCCACCACGTCGGCCACGGTCGGGGCGGGGGCGGGGACGGGGCCTAAGGTGGGCGCGACGGTGGCCGGGGCGGGCGCGGCGATGAGCGGGGGCGCAGCGGTGGAGGAGGCCTCCATGGCCGGCGCAGGGCGAGGCGGCGGGAGGAGCCGGAGGCGGGATAAAACTTCCCTCCTGCGCGAGAGGAAAGAGGAGTGCGGATTGGGGGGAGTTTTTCCTCTCAACCCTCACTTCTACAGGTTGGGAAACGGTTTGAGGGTTGGACCTCTAAATTTATTTTACGGGTTTGAGGATCTAGAGGTTCTAGTCTACGGCTTTCTTTCGACGAAAACTGTAAAAAAGCAGTTATTTTTAGGGGTTTAAGGGTTTGAGGGCTCTACTAGACTTGCTCTAAGAGCATCTCTAGCAGACCCGCATCCCGCTGACCCGCAAAACGCGTTTGCAGTTCGCGGAAAAACGGTTTTGCGGGTTGATTTTAGCTGCGGCCGAAGAGAACCCGTATAATCAACCTGTTAAATGGAATATTCTCTGAATATACCGAACAAGCCCACAGCTAGCCCTTTTTTTCTTGGTCGTCTTCTACCTCACACCGAATTGAAATCAACCGTAGGCCACGGCGGCCGCCGGCGGACAGGAGGGTGAGGAAGACGCGGGATGGAGGCCAGGGCAACTGGGGCAGCGCGGGACGGCCGGACTGTTGGGGAACGTAGTAATTTCAAAAAAATCCTACGCACACGCAAGATCATGGTGATGCATAGCAACGAGAGGGGAGAGTAATGTCCACGTACCCTCGTAGACCGTAAGCGGAAGCGTTATGACAATGCGGTTGATGTAGTCGTACGTCTTCACGATCCGACCGATCCAAGTACCAAACGTACGGCACCTCCGAGTTCAGCACACGTTTAGCTCGATGACGATCCTCGGACTCCGATCCAGCAAAGTGTCGGGGATGAGTTCCGTCAGCACGACGGCGTGGTGACGATGATGATGCTCTACCGGCGCAGGGCTTCGCCTAAACTCCGCGACGATATGACCGAGGTGGAATATGGTGGAAGGGGGCACCGCACACGGCTAAGGAACGATCCGTAGATCAACTTGTGTGTCCATGGGGTGCCCCCTGCCCCCGTATATAAAGGAGTGGAGGAGGGGAGGGCTGGCCCTCTCTATGGCGCGCCCTAGGGGAGTCCTACTCCCACCGGGAGTAGGATTCCCCCTTTCCTAGCCCAACTAGGTGTCCTTCCAAGTAGTAGGAGTAGGAGACAAGGAAGGGGAAGAGGGAAGAGAAGGAAGGAGGGGGCGCCGCCCCTCCCCCTAGTCCAATTCGGACTAGTCAATGGGGGGGCGCGCAGCCTGCCTCTCCCTCTCCCCTAAATCCCAATAAGGCCCATATACTTCTTCCCCCGTATTCCCGTAACTCCCCGGTACTCCGAAAAATACCCGAATCACTCGAAACCTTTTCCGAACTCCGAATATAGTCATCCAATATATCGATCTTTACATCTCGACCATTTCGAGACTCCTCGTCATGTCCCCGATCTCATCTGGGACTCCGAACTCCTTCGGTACATCAAAACTTATAAACTCATAATAAAACTGTCATCGTAACGTTAAGCGTGCGGACCCTACGGGTTCGAGAACTATGTAGACATGACCTAGAACTATTCTTGGTCAATAACCAAAAACGGAACCTGGATGTCCATATTGGCTCCTACATATTCTACGAAGATCTTTATCGGTCAAACCACATAACAACATACTTTGTTCCCTTTGTCATCGGTATGTTACTTGCCCGAGATTCGATCGTCGGTATCTAATACCTAGTTCAATCTTGTTACCGGCAAGTCTCTTTACTCATTACGTAATGCATCATTCCGTAACTAACTCATTAGCTACATTGCTTGCAAGGCTTATAGTGATGTGCATTACCGAGAGGGCCCAGAGATACCTCTCCGACAATCGGAGTGACAAAACCTAATCTCGAAATACGCCAACCCAACATGTACCTTTGCAGACACCTGTAGTACTCCTTTATAATCACCCAGTTACGTTGTGACGTTTGGTAGCACCCAAAGTGTTCCTCCGGTAAACGGGAGTTGCATAATCTCATAGTTACAGGAACATGTATAAGTCATGAAGAAAGCAATAGCAATATACTAAACGATCAAGTGCTAGGCTAACGGAATGGGTCATGTCAATCACATCATTCTGCTAATGATGTGATCCCATTAATAAAATGACAACACATGTCTGTGGTTAGGAAACATAACCATCTTTGATTAATGAGCTAGTCAAGTAGAGGCATACTAGTGACTATATGTTTGTCTATGTATTCACATATGTATCATGTTTCCGGTTAATAGAATTCTAGCATGAATAATAAACATTTATCATGATATAAGGAAATAAATAATAACTTTATTATTGCCTCTAGGGCATATTTCCTTCAGTCTCCCACTTGCACTAGAGTCAATAATCTAGTTCACATCGCCATGTGATTTAACATCAATAGTTCACATCTATATGTGGTTAACACCCATAGTTCACATCGACATGTGACCAACACCCAAAGGGTTTACTAGAGTCAGTAATCTAGTTCACATCGCTATGTGATTAACACCCAAAGAGTACTAAGGTGTGCTCATGTTTTGCTTGTGAGATAATTTTAGTCAACGGGTCTGTCACATTCAGAGCCGTAAGTATTTTGCAAATTTCTATGTCTACAATGCTCTACATGGAGCTACTCTAGCTAATTGCTCCCACTTTTAATATGTATCCAGATTGAGACTCAGAGTCATCTAGATTAGTGTTAAAACTTGCATCGACGTAACCCTTTACGACGAACCTTTTTTTTTACTTCCATAATCGAGAAACATATCCTTATTCCACTAAGGATAATTTTGACCGCTGTCCATTGATCTACTCCTAGATCACTATTGCACTCCCTTGCCAAGCTTAGTGGTAGGGTATGCAATAGATCTGGTACACAGCATGACATACTTTATATACCCTATGGCTGATGCATAGAGAATGACTTTCATTCTCTTTCTATCTTCTGCCGTGGTCGGGTTTTGAGTCTTACTCAATCTCACACCTTGTAACATAGGCAAGAACTATTTCTTTGACTGTTCCATTTTGAACTACTTCAAAATCTTGTCATGGTATGTATTCATTGAAAAACTTATCAAGCATCTTGATCTATCTCTATAGATCTTGATGCTCAATATGTAAGCAGCTTCACCGAGGTCTTTCTTTGAAAAACTCCTTTCAAACACTCCTTTATGCTTTGCAGAATAATTCTACATTATTTCTGATCAACAATATGTCATTCACATATACTTATCAGAAAGGCTGTAGTGCTCCCACTCACTTTCTTGTAAATGCAGGCCTTTCCAAAAGTCTGTATAAAACCATATGCTTTGATCAACACATCAAAGCATATATTCCAACTCTGAGATGCTTGCACCAGTCCATTGATGGATCGCTGGAGCTTGCACATTTTGTTAGCACCTTTAGGATTGACAAAATCTTCTAGTTGCATCATATACAACTCTTCTTTAAGAAAACCATTAAGGAATGCAGTTTTGACATCCATTTGCCAGATTTCATAAAATGTGGCAATTGCTAACATGATTCGGACAGACTTTTAAGCATCGATACGAGTGAGAAAATCTCATTGTATTCAACATCTTGAACTTTGTCAAAAACCTTTTTCGACAAGTCTAGCTTTGTAGATAGTAACACTACTATCAGCATCTGTCGTCCTCTTGAAGATCCATTTATTTAACATGGCTTGCTGATCATCGAGCAAGTCAATCAAAGTCCATACTTTGTTCTCATACATGGATCATATCTCAGATTTTATGGCCTCAAGCCATTTCGCGGAATCTGGGCTCATCATCGCTTCCTCATAGTTCGTAGGTTTATCATGGTCTAGTAACATGACTTCTAGAATAGGATTACCGTACCACTCTGGTGCGGATCTTACTCTGGTTGACCTACGAGGTTTTGGTAGTAACTTGATCTTGAAGTTTCATGATCATCATCATTAGCTTCCTCACTAATTGGTGTAGGCCTCACTGGAACTGATTTCAGTGATGAACTAGTTTCCAATTCGGGAGAAGGTACAAATTACCTTATTAAGCTCTACTTTCCTCCCACTCACTTCTTTCGAGAGAAACTCCTTCTCTAGAAAGGATCCATTCTTAGCAACGAATGTTTTGCCTTTGGATCTGTGATAGAAGGAGTACCCAACAGTTTCCTTTGGGTATTCTATGAAGACGCACTTTTCCGATTTGGGTTCGAGCTTATCAGGTTGAAAACCTTTTTCACATAAGCATCGCAACTCCAAACTTTAAGAAACAACAGCTTAGGTTTACTGCTAAACCATAGTTCATACGGTGTTGTCTCAACGGATTTAGATGGTGCCCTATTAAACGTGAATGCAGCTGTCTCTAATGCATAACCCCAAAACGATATTGGTAAATCGGTAAGAGACATCATTGATCGCACCATATCCAATAAAGTGCGGTTACGATGTTCGGACACACAATAATGTTGTGGTGTTCCAGGTGGCGTGAGCTATGAAACTATTCCACATTATTTTAATTGAAGACCAAACTCATAACTCAAATATTCGTCTCCGTGATCAGATCGCAGAAACTTTATTTTCTTGTTACGATGATTTTTCCACTTCACTCTGAAATTCTTTGAACCTTTCAACTATTTTAGACGTATGTTTCATCAAGTAGATATACCCATATCTTCTCAAATCATCTTGTGAAGGTCAGAAAATAACGATACTTGCCACGAGCATCAACACTCATTGGATCGCATACATCGGTATGTATTATTTCCAATAAGTCAGTAGCTTGTTCCATTGTTCCGGAGAACGGAGTTTTAGTCATCTTGCCAAAAAGGCACGGTTCGCAAGCATCAAATGATTCATAACCAAGTGATTCCAAAAATCCATCTTTTATGGAGTTTCTTCATGCGCTTTACACCGATATGACCCAAACGGCAGTGCCACAAATAAGTTGCACTATCATTATTAACTTTGCAGCTTTTGGCATCAATATTATGAATATGTGTATCAGTACGATCGAGATCCAACAAACTATTTTCATTGTGTGTATGACCATCGAAGGTTTTATTCATGTAAACAGAACAACAATTATTCTTTGTCTTTAAATGAATAACCGTATCACAATGAACATGATCAAATCATATTCATGCTCAACGCAAACGCCAAATAACATTTATTTAGGTTCAACACTAATCTCGAAAGTGTAGGGAGAGTGTGATGATGATCATATCAATCTTGGAACCACTTCCAATACACATCGTCACTTCACCCTCAACTAGTCTCTGTTTATTCTGTAACTCCTGTTTCGAATCACTAATTTTTAGCAACCGAACAAGTATCAAATACTCAGGGGCTACTATAAACACTAGTAAGGTACACATCAATAATATGTATATCAAATATACCCTTGTTCACTCTGCCATCCTTCTTATCCACCAAATATTCAGGGTATTTCCGTTTCTAGTGACCATTTCCTTTGCAGTGTAAGCACTCGGTTTCAGGCTTTGGTTCAGCTTTGGGCTTCTTCGTGGGAGTGACAACTTGCTTGTCATTCTTCTTGAAGTTCCCCTTTCTTTCCCTTTGCACTTTTCTTGAAACTAGTGGTCTTGTCAACCATCAACACTTGATGCTCTTTCTTGATTTCTATCTTCGTCGATTTCAACATCACGAAGAGCTCGGGAATAGTTTTCGTCATCCTTTGCATACTATAGTTCATCACGAAGTTCTAGTAACTTAGTGATGGTGACTAGAGAATTCTGTCAATCACTATCTTATCTGGAAGATTAACTCCCACTTGATTCAAGCGATTGAAGTACCCAGATAATCTGAGCACATGCTCACTAGTTAAGCGATTCTCCTCCATCTTTTAGCTATAGAACTTGTTGGAGACTTCATATCTCTCAACTCGGGTATTTGCTTGAAATATTAACTTCAACTCCTGGAACATCTCATATGGTCCATGACGTTCAAAACGTCTTTGAAGTCCCGATTCTGAGTCGTTAAGCATGGTGCACTAAACTATCAAGTAGTCATCCTATTGAGCTAGCCAAACGTTCATAACGTCTGCATCTGCTCCTGCAATAAGTCTGTCACCTAGCGATGCATCAAGAACATAATTCTTCTGTGCAGCAATGAGGATAAACCTCAGATCACGGATCCAATCCGCATCATTGCTACTAACATCTTTCAACATAGTTTTCTCTAGGAACACATATAAAAATAAACATATGAAAGCAACAACACGAGCTATTGATCTACAACATAATTTGCAAAATACTACCAGGACTAAGTTCATGATAAATTAAAGTTCAATTAATCATATTACTTAAGAACTCCCACTTAGAAAGACATCCCTCTAATCTTCTAAGTGATCACGTGATCCAAATCAACTAAACCATAACCGATCATCACGTGAGATGGAGTAGTTTTCAATGGTGAACATCACTATGTTGATCATATCTACTATATGATTCATGCTCGACCTTTAGGTCTCCATGTTCCGAGGCCATATCTGCATATGCTAGGCTCGTCAAGTTTAACCTGAGTATTCTGCGTGTGCAAAACTGGCTTGCACCCGTTGTAGATGGACGTAGAGCTTATCACACCCGATTATCACGTGGTGTCTGGGCACGACGAACTTTGGCAACGGTGCATACTCAGGGAGAACACTTCTTGATAATTTTTAGTGAGAGATCATCTTAAAATGCTACCATCAATCAAAGTAGGATAAGATGCATAAAGGATAAACATCACATGCAATCAATATAAGTGATATGATATGGCCATCATCATCGTGTGCTTGTGATCTCCATCTCCGAAGCACCGTCGTGATCACCATCGTCACCAGCGCGACACCTTGATCTCCATCGTAGCATCATTGTCGTTTATGCCATCTATTGCTTCTACGACTATCGCTACCGCTTAGTGATAAAGTAAAGCAATTACAGGGCGTTTGCATTTCATACAATAAAGCGACAACCATATGGCTCCTGTCAGTTGCCGATAACTTTGGTTACAAAACATGATCATCTCATACGAAAAATATAGCATCACGTCTTGACCATATCACATCACAACATGCCCTGCAAAAACAAGTTAGACGTCCTCTACATTGTTGTTGCAAGTTTTACGTGGCTGCTACGGGCTGAGCAAGAACCGTTCTTACCTACGCATCAAAACCACAACAATAGTTCGTCAAGTTAGTGCTGTTTTAACCATCGCAAGGACCGGGCGTAGCCACACTCGGTTCAACTAAAGTTGGAGAAACTGACACCCGCCAGCCACCTGTGTGCAAAGCACGTCGGTAGAACCAGTCTCGCGTAAGCGTACGCGTAATGTCGGTCCGGGCCGCTTCATCCAACAATACCGCCGAACCAAAGTATGACATGCTGGTAAGCAGTATGACTTGTATCGCCCACAACTCACTTATGTTCTACTCGTGCATATAACAACAACGCATAAAACCTAGGCTCGGATGCCACTGTTGGGGAGCGTAGTAATTTCAAAAAAATTCCTACGCACACGCAAGATCATGGTGATGCATAGCAACGAGAGGGGAGAGTAATGTCCACGTACCCTCGTAGACCGTAAGCGGAAGCGTTATGACAACGCGGTTGATGTAGTCGTACGTCTTCACGATCCGACCGATCCAAGTACCAAACGTACGGCACCTCCGAGTTCAGCACACGTTCAGCTCGATGACGATCCCCGGACTCCGATCCAGCAAAGTGTCGGGGATGAGTTCCGTCAGCATGACGGCGTGGTGACGATGATGATGATCTACCGGCACAGGGCTTCGCCTAAATTCCACGACGATATGACCGAGATGGAATATGGTGGAGGGGGGCACCGCACACGGCTAAGGAATGATCCGTAGATCAACTTGTGTGTCCATGGGGTGCCCCCTGTCCCCATATATAAAGGAGTGGAGGAGGGGAGGGCCGGCCCTCTCTATGGCGCGCCCTAGGGGAGTCCTACTCCCACCGGGAGTAGGATTCCCCCTTTCCTAGTCCAACTAGGTGTCCTTCCAAGTAGTAGGAGTAGGAGACAAGGAAGGGGAAGAGGGAAGAGAAGGAAGGAGGGGGCGCCGCCCCTCCCCTAGTCTAATTCGGACTAGTCAATGGGGGGGCGCGCGGCCTGCCTCTCCCACTCCCCTATAGCCCAATAAGGCCCATATACTTCTTCCCCCGTATTCCCGTAACTTCCCGATACTCCGAAAAATACCCGAATCACTCGGAACCTTTTCCGAACTCCGAATATAGTCGTCCAATATATCGATCTTTACGTCTCGACCATTTCGAGACTCCTCGTCATGTCCCCGATCTCATCCGAGACTCCGAACTCCTTAGGTACATCAAAACTTATAAACTCATAATAAAACTGTCATCGTAACGTTAAGCGTGCGGACCCTACGGGTTCGAGAACTATGTAGACATGACCTAGAACTATTCTTGGTCAATAACCAATAACGGAACCTGGATGCCCATATTGGCTCCTACATATTCTACGAAGAACTTTATCGGTCAAACCGCATAACAACATACTTTGTTCCCTTTGTCATCGGTATGTTACTTGCTCGAGATTCGATCGTCGGTATCTAATACCTAGTTCAATCTCGTTACCGGCAAGTCTCTTTACTCGTTACGTAATGCATCATTCCGTAACTAACTCATTAGCTACATTGCTTGCAAGGCTTATAGTGATGTGCATTACCGAGAGGGCCCAGAGATACCTCTCCGACAATCGGAGTGACAAAACCTAATCTCGAAATACGCCAACCCAACATGTACCTTTGGAGACACCTGTAGTACTCCTTTATAATCACTCAGTTACGTTGTGACGTTTGGTAGCACCCAAAGTGTTCCTCCGGTAAACGGGAGTTGCATAATCTTATAGTTACAGGAACATGTATAAGTCATGAAGAAAGCAATAGCAATATACTAAACAATCAAGTGCTAGGCTAACGGAATGGGTCATGTCAATCACATCATTCTGCTAATGATGTGATCCATTAATCAAATGACAACACATGTCTATGGTTAGGAAACATAACCATCTTTGATTAATGAGCTAGTCAAGTAGAGGCATACTAGTGACTATATGTTTGTTTATGTATTCACACATGTATCATGTTTCCGGTTAATACAATTCTAGCATGAATAATAAACATTTATCATGATATAAGGAAATAAATAATAACTTTATTATTGCCTCTAGGGCATATTTCCTTCACGGACTCCTCCGTTCACCGTCGCTGTAGATCAAACAAAACAGGCAAATACGAAGCCGCTGTCGCCGTAGTAACTCAATCGATTTTGAGCGGATGCTAGCTAACTTAGCTAGCTCAATGGATTCTGAACGGACGGAGCTAGCTAGCTAGAACTAGCTCGATCGATTCGAGCTAGTACGGGGATGGGTGGCGCAACGGCCCGGACGGGCGCGCGGGCGGCCGCCGGTCGGAGGGCCGAGATGGGTGGCCTGCGGCCGACGGCCGGGGACAGGAGGGGCGACGTTTGAGGCTGCGCGGACGGCGGACGGCGGACGGGGAACGCAGATGTTTCCGTGGTAGCTTTCTCTGGATACGGGGCACCGCAGAAGCGGACACGAAAACTGTATTTTTGCATATCGGGAGGAGTTTTTACCGTGTCCCTCAAAAAAATTTACGGGTCCGACGTGTTTATAGTATCTGATCGGGTAGCATTTTTCGCGCGGACCCGCATTTTGACTGTTATTTTGCGGGTCGGGGCATTA
Source organism: Triticum aestivum (assembly GCF_018294505.1). Classification (NCBI taxonomy): domain Eukaryota; kingdom Viridiplantae; phylum Streptophyta; class Magnoliopsida; order Poales; family Poaceae; genus Triticum; species Triticum aestivum. Next base: position 289,798,003 of record NC_057807.1, read on the forward strand.
TACGGGTCTGCTAGAGATGCTCTAACAGGTGGAAACGTTATTTTTTAGGGAATGGACCGAAAGAAAAAGAAAAAGAAACAAGAAAAATAAGAAACAACCGGATGCAAAATAAAGTGTTAGTTCTTTTAGGAAAAATACTGAAATTAACTAGTGCAAAAATTAGACCGAGAAAGAAAATGTTAGCGTTTTTTGGAGGGGAAAAAATCAAAGACAAACGGTGCAAAAAATTAGACAGAAAAATAATGTTAGTGTTTCAGTGGGAAAAGAATTTGAAACTAACTAGTGCAAAAGTTATTTTTTAGGGAATGGACAGTGTTGATAAAAGGAATGGACTGAAAGAAAAAGAAGAAAAAGAAACGAGACAAGTTGACTCCGCTGGGGATGCAAAAATCTGAAAGAAAAATTAGCCATTTCCAATAAAGAAAAATCAGAAACAAACGAATGCAAGAATTAGAAAGAGAAATAAAATGTTAGCTCTTTCAGGAAAAAAAGGGACGTGCTACGCGTCGGCCAGCCGATCTTTTTAAAAGATCCGCCGCCTCACAAGCCATCTGATCTAGTTTCCAGCATAGTCCAGCGTACGATCCCTCTTTGCAATAAAAGTATTGTTTCAGAAAATAACATGACTATTGCAACAAGAACTATGTCAACAAGAGATCGCCACGCGCGCCGCTGGAGCGATGACCGAACCACGCGGATCCCAAAAATTGTTGCTGATGGCAGGGGTTGGCTCGGTGATCCCAATATAGATGCAGGGACGGGAGAGTTGTAAGTAAGCGGCGGGGCGGGTGGCTGCCCTGTGTGAGCGGCGGTGGCGGTGATCCCAATGTAGATGCAGAGGCAGGAGAGCTGTAGGATGTGTTTAGTAGGATGCATGGAGGGTGCACGAGGGTAAAAGTTTTCAATCCGACCCACTTTCGCTTGTTTGGTAGGGTGCATGAGCTCACATGGGCTATACTCATCTGATGCATAAAAGGGCCCTTAGCTATGCTCATCTCATGCACCCCAGACAGGGTGCATGAAGGCAGCTATGCTGGCACTGACACTCGTCCCCACCCACCAGACCATGTCCATATATGTTTATATTTTCAAAAAATGTTCAGAATTTTAAAATTTGTTTAAATTTTCAAAAAGTTTAGAATTTCGAAATTTCTTTAAATTTTTGAAAAAAATAGGATTTCAAAATTGTTTAAATTTTCAAAAATGTTCATAATTTCAATATTTTTAAAAAAATCAACAATGTTTGGAATTTCAAAATAAAATAAAAAATTGTTTGAATTTTGAAAAAACCAGAATTTCAAATTTATTTAAATTTTTATAAAATATTCAAAATTTCAGATTTTGTTTAAATTTTTTAAAAAAGCTTGGAATTTCAAATATGTTCAAATTTTCAAAAAAGTTCAGAATTTCAAATTTTATTTTAGTTTTTCAAAAAAAGAATTTCAAAAAAAATGTAAATTTTCAAAATATGTTTAAATTTGTGTTCATATTTTTTCGATTTTGTTCATCATTCAGAAAAAATTAGAATTTGAAATTGTTTAGCATGTCTAAACACATGCAGGCTGCCAAACAAAGTCTCAGCTCAGCATGTCTCAACGCATACATCGCTGCAACTGCATAGACTCAGCATGTATGAGAGGAGAACAACCAGGCTAGGTCCATACATGCTACCAAACACACACCCGTAAGCGGCGGGGCGGGTGGTTGCCCTGTTTGAGAGGCGGTGGCATAGTAATGTTATTTTTTAGGGAATGGATCGAAACAAAGTCTCAGCTCAGAATGTCTCAACGCATACATCGCTGCAACTGCATAGACTCAGCATGTATGAGAGGAGAACAACTAGGCTAGGTCCTACATGCTACCAAACACACCCGTAAGCGGCGGGGCGGGTGGTTGCCCTGTTTGAGAGGCGGTGGCATAGTAATGTTATTTTTTAGGGAATGGATCGAAAGAAAAAGAAGCAAGATATAAGTCGACTCCGCTGGGGATCGAACCCAGAATCTCTGGTTTCGTAGACCAGCGCCTTATCGATTGGGCCGCGGAGTCATTGGTATTGCATGTTCTATTATCAGCCCTCCAGTACTCCATATTTGGCACATACAAAGTTCATTTTTAGAACTGCTGCCGAACGAAAAACACAAAATTATGATTCTCATGCTTTAAACAAGAATATGAACTGTACGCAAGCTGTCAATTTGCCGGCATTGATCAGCAGCATAATCTGCTTCATTGACCGATCCTTACTCTCAAATCCATGGAGCGTTTTGCACCTGAAGGAAGCATCAAAATTCCTTTCTAAAATCTATAGCTTACTAGGCTCTGTTAGAGAGATCCAACAACAGTTTTACCAGAACTGAAAACATGCTAATACCAGAGGGAGCAGGCAGTAGAGACAACTTGGCCAACCCACACATGCTATCAGATCACTACAGACACATGACACTACCAGAATGTGGCCTTGGCTACCGGTGCAACATTACCTGACACTTTATTTTCACCAATCAACGGCTGCCACCAAAATTTTACCAGACGGCAAAAGACAACTGTTCTGAAACAGGTCATCACTGCATGACTTTGTACTATCACGGTTTCTGCTCGACGGTGAAGCAGCACCATAAATTTTTGGAGAAGGCATGTCTATTCCAAATCCAGTCGAATCTACTAGAAGCTGACGAAGCAGTCTCTGAACAGATGCATTTTTTAACCCAAAAAGCTGCACAAGACAACTGCAAAATCAAACATTTATAATCTGGCTATGATAAACAGTGTTGAAGGCACGCAGTTATGGTCTATTGAAAAGTGTAACAAGAATCAAGAATAGCAATGGTCATGGTCTGCTTTATATTGATTCACTGCAGGTTGCTGACTCCTGTTGGAACAACTATCTGGATTCAAATGATATAACACTGTGAACGTGACAGGGCCCTGGAGCTATAGTACTCAATTGCTAGCACCAAAGTGTTTGTTTGTCTGTCTACATAGTTCCCTTCTTGTCATACATCAAGAAATAGGTTCCACTTGTAGTCATACCAGTAGATTCTGATGTGAGTGATAGCAAACCATCTATAACTTGTTAAACGTCTATGTGGTTCTACAGAAAGTGTACAGGGGGATGGGCAATGCCCTCGGCCATGAGCTTCCTGGGAAAAGCGAACTAGGAAGGAACATTTTCATTGCAATGCACAGGTTCAGGTAACTAAATAAATGGATATGAAGAGCATGCCTCGACGCCGTCAATCTTCTGAGGGAAGCTCCCCGCCCTCTGCCAGTCCCTGACTTTGGCCCCTGTCTTCTTATGGAAGTTCTTCCAAGCTATGTCCGGTGTCTGCCCTGTCGCGCAATCTCCCTCGGTGGATGTGACCTGCATGCAGATTGAGCCCATCACTTCTGATTTCATTTACAGTGGGTCAACATCCAGGTAGCAGAAGGTGGTAATCAGTGGTAGTAGTACAGAAGATTGTGTTTGTTTGTGTGAACCTGGAATACAGGCCCTCTGGGTCCTTGCTGGATCTCCATGGCGTACGATATCCCGGAGAAATGGCGGACGGCGTGATAGCCCACCGGGTACGGGTGGCGATCCTTGCCCTTGGGTGAGCAAACAAGGAAAGGTGAGGTGTTAGGGAGTACACCGACCATGGATTCCACATGTAAATCCAACTGACGAGACCTAAGAGAGCAAAGGTGAAGACGATGCCTCGATTGGGAATAGGACGCGAACCCTAGGGGAGGGAGGGAGAGGGAGGGAGAGCAAACCCTTGAGCAGCTCCAGTACTTGCGCTCCCATTCGCCGCCGCGGTAAAGCGCACCCGCCGACACCATCTCGATGAAGTGGTCCCCATCGGCCTCCTTCGCCGCCATCTCCTCTCGTCTTCTCCGCTTCACCCAGCAAAAAAAATGAAAAAATGGCGGCAGGAGCAAAAGAAAAAGAAAAAGGAATCGACTCCGCTGGGGATCGAACCCAGAATCTCTGGTTTCGTAGACCAGCGCCTTATCCATTGGGCCACGGAGTCATTGGTGTTGCATGTTCTATTCTCAGCCCCCAGTACTCTATATTTTGCACATACAAAGTTAATTTTTAGAACTGCTGCCGAACGAAAAACACAAAATTATGATTCTCATGCTTTAAACAAGAATATGAACTGGACGCAAGCTGTCAATTTGCCGGCATTGATCAGCAGCATAATCTGCTTCATTGACCGATCCTTACTCTCAAATCCACGGAGCGTTTTGCACCTGAAGGAAGCATCAAAATTCCTTTCTAAAATCTATAGCTTACTAGGCTCTGTTAGAGAGATCCAACAACAGTTTTACCAGAACTGAAAACATGCTAATACCAGAGGAAGCAGGCAGTAGAGACAACTTGGCCAGCCCACACATGCTATCAGATCACTACAGACACATACACTACTAGAATGTGCCTTGGCTACCGGTACAACATTACCTGACAACTGTTCTGAAACAGGTCATCACTGCATGACTTTGTATCACGGTTTCTGCTCGACGCATCGATCATAATCCCAACACCACAGGTTCCCACAAAAAAAAACCACAGGTTCAACTATATCCTAGTTACCTTACTCATTAATCTAACGGTTAAAATGTTGGACACTAACGAGTCTGGCAGTGAGTACTCCATGACCCCTTCACCATAACCCACCTCAAAACAGAGCAAACTTGATCACCTGCTGTTAGACAAGAAACAAAGTACAAACCTGTGAACAACACAGTGTAAAAATGTAACAATGCAATAGACTATGCAAATATAACTTACTCCCTCCGTCTGAAAATAAGTGTCTCAAGTTAAGACACTTATTTTGGGACGGAGGAAGTATATAACTGTGTCACGTGAGTAAACCGGAGAGTAAAACTGTAGTCCCTCTAAAATGCCACTTGACAATTTCTGATATGAATCAAATACTAAGATATCTTAAAGATCTTATTTAATCTTTTTTTTAATATTTAGAACCAGCCCCAACCAAGACGAACCTATCAAGAACAAGATCTTTCCTCAGTTCTAAGGGAGGAAAACTTTGATGGTTCTTCTAGCCCATTCTTAAAATCTGAATGCCTTGTGAGGACACTTACGGCCGTAACCAGCTCGGTACCCATTTCCCCCTGTGCTGCGAAAAATCTCAGTCGCTGATATCCGTGTGCAAGAGTTCGGTAGTTATGCAAAGCAAAAAAGATCAGAAAAAAAGGCCGGCATTTTGCAAGTCTGTCCGAGACCAATTGAGGTCCAAAGAAGGTAATCTAGCGTCTCGAATCGGCCTTGAAAACAAGGCCGGAAAAGAAACCAAGATGGATGGATGTGTGCCTCAGAGTATTACGCAGTGGATATCCAGAGCTGCGCACACTGGTGGTGCGCAAGCGCATTCATCCAGAATTCACCTAAGCTTTTGCATCATCATCGGCACGCCGAAACCAAACCAACAGATGAACTGGGCCAGAAAGAAAAGGAGCAAGCCTCGAATCGGAGATCTCGCCGGCATAATCAAGAACGAACACAGCAGCCGAAACTCACGCAGCGCGGGACTGAAAGACGAAACCGGAACTCAACCAGCCAAATAAAATGAAATCACGAATCCAAAGGATGTGTGCCTCAGAGTATTACGCAGTGGATATCACGAGAGGTGTGCGCACTGGTGGTGCGCAAGCGCATTCATCCAGAATTCACCGATGCTTTTGCATCATCATCGGCACGCCGAAACCAAACCAGCAGATGAACTGGGCCAGAAAGAAAAGGAGCAAGCCCCGAATCGGAGATGTCACCGGCAAATCAAGAACGAACACAGCAGACGAAACCCACGCGGCGCGGACGGCGAAGCTGTAAGACGAAACCGGAATTCGACCAGCCAAATAGAGTGAAATCACGAATTCAAAGCAGAATTAAGAAGTCGGGAAGCAAGCAGGCTGCCAGACGGGGGATATATCTTCCTTTTTTATGTACAACAAAGGTTAGTTGGAGCTGGAGACGAGGAGAGGAGAAGGCGAGGCGAGGCGAGGCTAAGGAAGCAGATGGGTGTGGGTGGTCCATAAATACAGTTGGCTTTGCGGGGCGGCCACGGAAGCGACGGATGGCTAGGATTTGGCGATTTCGCTGCGGCCGGATGATTGGGTCCCCCCGGCTTTTAGGGCCCATTCGCTTCATGGGGAAAGCGAAGGAAACTTCAAAGGAATCGTTTTTTCTACTGTAGCCTCGCTTTTCTTTTGAAACTCACTGTAGCTTGTGTTAAAAAGGAAACCCACTGTAGCTTCGTTCGGGACACGGGAATCGCTACTATTCCACCAATGGGAAGGCCTCCTTTGGTTTGGTTTAAAGGAATTTCATAGAAATTTTAGAGGATAGGATTTTTATAGGATTTTTTCCTTTAGAGCCCTTTGGTTTATAGGAATGGATTTCTATTTCTATATAGGATTGGTTCCTATCCTCCACATTTCATAGGAAAATAAAAAAGAGCCTAGACTCAATGGAAAAATTCCTTTGGTGTCAACCAAATGACATCTTGTTTCCTATTTCTACTCATAGGATTTGAGATACATGTCATCTCATTTCCTACAAGATACCTATTCCTGTGATAATCCTATCCTATGAACCAAAAGAGGCCGAAGTTTCCACACGCAGCTACTCCCTCCGTTTTAAAATAGATAATTCATCTTTGTACTAACTTTAGAGTACTTACTAAAGTTAATATAAAATTGAGTCATCTATTTTAAAATAGATGGAGTACCTTTGAAGGAATGGACCCGACGAGAAGAAAGCAAAGGAATGGGAAAAAGTACACGAAGAGCGTTTTCTTGGCTGAGTAGATGTTAGGCTTTCTTTGGTTAAAGGATTCTTGTATAAATTTCATATGATAGGATTTCAATAGGAAAAAAAAAATTAGAATCTTTTGGTTTGTAGGAATGAAATCCTATTCTTACGGAGGAATTCTTCCTATCCTCCATATTTCCTAGGAAAATAAACATTAGCTTAGACTCTTTAAAAAAATCCTATGATGTGATCAAAGAGCATCTGCTTTCCTATTCCTACTCATAGGATTTGAGATACATATCATCTCATTTCCTATGACTTTTCTATTTCTCCTATTTTTTTACCCTATGAACTAAAGGAGGCCTTAATTTTTCAAGAAATGACCCCCTCAGCCAGCTGATTTTTTTAGTGCTTCCACCACCTCCTACGAACAACGCATGTCTCACTGGACCCCGCACCGCTTCCGCGCGTGTCCCAGTGGACCCCCGCACCCGCTTTCGCGTGCTGCCTTATCTACTCGTTCAACTACTTCCATCCACACCTTTTTTTCCTTGTGTCTTTCTTCCTTCCTTCCCCATCTATCCAGCCTCCTACATGGCTCCATCATGCATGCAAACAACAAGGTAGCACGGGGATGCTAACTCTCATGGAGACACCCACGAACAGCTCCAGCATGTACCCACCGGCCATGGTCACGGAGGTAGCATTGTGACTCTCCGAGATCGACGCTCCAGAAGATTTCCAGCTATTCCGAGTTTCGCCGTGCGATGTATTTGTTTGTTGCATTCTTTTTAGCATCATTTGCATTGCATCATGTCATCATGCCATCATGTCATTTAATTTTAAAAACTCATCTAAATAAAATTGTATGGATCTTTGGTCCATTTAAAACGAGGGATATTCACAATGATGATTTCTCTTTATAATATATCCTCCCAATATTAGGGAGCTATAATAAAATAATCCATTTATTTGGAAGCCACCGCAACAAATTTGCATTATAAAACCCTCTCGTTTTTAACTATTTTGCATCCATGATCTTTTCTCCGCATGGCCCTTTTTTTTGAAACGGACCGTATGGCCCATTTCAAGTTGTGGCACCTTGGCAATATGCCAAGTGGCTACTTGCTAATTTTCAGCTCAATTAAAAAAAAATTGAACCCTCAAATATTTTCCTTTCTCTTCCTCTTCCTCTTCCTCTCCATCTTTTTCTTTTCTGAACAGTGGAGATAAGTTCAAGAATCTCCAACTGGGCCGACCTCTTCCTTCCTTCTCCCCGGCCCACTTCTTTTGCTAAAGCCTAGGCCCATCCGCCCCCTATCTAACCCTAGCGAGCATCTGACCGATCCCCATCTCCCATTAATCCCTCACCTCGTTCCCCCTCCGCCGCCACCCACACGCACGCACGCAGAGGGGCACCGCGCCCTTCGCGCAGCCGCTCCTCGCTCACTCGACCTCCTCAACGCCGGCCCCGCCGCCAAGCTCCTCCGCCTCCCATCGCCGGCGCGCCGTCTTTGCGCCACCACCCGTAGTCGCAACTCCCTCACCCCGGCCTCGAGCTCGACCACCCCACCAGGGCCTCCCTGCCCGTGCCCTCCTGCTATAACCAACTGGACTACCTCGTCCCCATGGTCCAGGCCGCCGCGTCGAGCTCTTCCCGAAGCCGCCCATGGCGACCGTGCCCTGCCGCCGCTGCTCTTCCCGCGCTTGTTCCCCATCATCTCTGTCGGCACCTCCTCCTTGCCCAACTTCGGCGGCTCCACACCTGCATCTCTGATAACCCACAAGTGTAGGGGATCGCAACAGCTTTTGAGGGTAAAGTATTCAACCCAAATTTATTGATTCGACACAAGGAGAGCCAACGAATATTCTTGAGTATTAGCAGTTGAGTTGTCAATTCAACCACACCTAGATAACTTAGTATCTGCAGCAAAGTATTTAGTAGCAAAGTGGTATGATAATAAAGGTAACGGTAGCAAAAGTAATGTTTTTGGGTTTTGTAGTGATTGTAATAATAGCAACGAAAAAGTAAATAAGCGAAGCACAAGATGTGAAAAGCTCGTAGGCAATGGATCAGTGATGGATAATTATGTCGGATGCGATTCCTCATGTGATAGCTATAACATAGGGTGACACAGAACTAGCTCCAGTTTATCAATGTAATGTAGGCATGTATTCCGTAAATAGTCATACGTGCTTATGGAAAAGAACTTGCATGACATCTTTTGTCCTACCCTCCCGTGGCAGCGGGGTCCTAGCGGAAACTAAGGGATATTAAGATCTCCTTTTAATAGAGAACCGGAACAAAGCATTAGCACATAGTGAATACATGAACACCTCAAACTACGGTCATCACCGAGAAGTATCCCGATTATTGTCACTTCGGGGTTGTCGGATCATAACACATAATAGGTGACTATAGACTTGCAAGATAGGATCAGGAACACACATATATTCATGAAAACATAATAGGTTCAGATCTGAAATCATGGCACTCGGGCCCTAGTGACAAGCATTAAGCATAGCAAAGTGATAGCAACATCAATCTCAGAACATAGTGGATACTAGGGATCAAACCCTAACAAAACTAACTTGATTACATGGTAAATCTCATCCAAGCCATCACCGTCCAGCAAGCCTACGATGGAATTACTCACACACGTCAGTGAGCATCATGAAATTGGTGATGAAGGATGGTTGATGATGACGACGGCGACGAATCCCCCTCTCTGGAGCCCCGAACGGACTCTAGATCAGCCCTCCCGAGAGAGATTAGGGCTTGGCGGCGGCTCCGTATCGTAAAACACGATGAAACTTTTTCTCTGATTTTTTTCTCCGCGGGACGAAATATATGGAGTTGGAGTTGAGGTCGGCGGAGCCTCAGGGAGCCCACGAGACAGGGGGGCGCGCCCAGGGGGGAGGGCGCGCCCCCACCCTCGTGGACAGGGTGTGGGCCCCCCTGGTCTTGATTCTTTCGCCAGTATTTTTTATATTTTCCAAAAAGTGGCTCCATGGATTTTCAGGACATTCCGAGAACTTTTGCTTTCTACACATAAAACAACATCATGGCAGTTCCGCTGAAAACAGCGTCAGTCCGAGTTAGTTTCATTCAAATCATGCAAGTTAGAGTCCAAAATAAGGGCAAAAGTGTTTGTAAAAGTAGATACGTTGAAGGCGTATCAACTCCCCCAAGCTTAAACCTTTGCTTGTCCTCAAGCAATTCAGTTGATAAACTGAAAGTGATAAAGAAAAACTTTTACAAACTCTATTTGCTCTTGTTGTTGTAAACATGCAAAGCCACCATTCAGGTTTCAGCAAATATTATGAACTAACCATACTCATAATAACACTTAGGTCTCACAATTACTCATATCCATGGCATAATCAGCTAGCGAGCCATAATAATAAAACTCGGATGACAACACTTTCTCAAAACAATCATAACATGATATAACAAAATGGTATCTCGCTAGCCCTTTCTGAGACCGCAAAACATAAATGCAGAGCACCTTTAAAGATCAAGGACTGACTAAACATTGTAATTCATGGTAAAGGAGATCCAGTCAAGTCATACCCAATATAAACCAATAGTAATGAATGCAAATGATAGTGTGCTCTCCGGAGGGTGCTTTTTAATAAGAAGGGTGATGACTCAACATAAAAGTAAATAGATAGGCCCTTCGCAGAGGGAAGCAGGGATTTGTAGAGGTGCCAGAGCTCGATTTTAAAATAGAGGTTGAATAACATTTTGAGCGGCATACTTTTGCTGTCAACGCAACAACTATGAGATGGCTGTATCTTCCATACTACATGCATTATAGGCAGTTCCCAAACAGAATGGCAAAGGTTTATACTCCCCCAACCACTAGCAAGCATCAATCCATGGCTTGCTCGAAACAACGAGTGCCTCCAACTAACAACAGCCCTGGGGGAGTTTTGTTTAATTGTTTTGATTTGCTTTGATATTTTTGGATCATGGGACTGGGCATCCCGGTTACCGGCCCTTTCTCGTGAATGAGGAGCGGAGTCCACTCCTCTTGAGAATAACCCACCTAGCATGGAAGATATAGGCATCCCTAGTTGAAACATGAGTTTCTCGAGCATACAAAATAGAATTTCATTTGAAGGTTTGGAGTTTGGCACATACAAATTTACTTGGAACGGCAGGTAAATACCGCATATAGGTAGGTATGGTGGACTCATATGGAACAACTTTGGGGTTTATGGAGTTTGGATGCCAAGCAGTATTCCCGCTTAGTACAGGTGAAGGCTAGCAAAAGACTGGGAAGCGACCAACTGAGAGAAAGATAACAGTCATAAACATGCATTAAAATTAATTTACACCGAGTACAAGCATGAGTAGGATATAATCTACCATGAAAACAAATATCATGAAGGCTATGTTGATTTGTTTCAACTACATGCGTGAACATGTGCCAAGTCGAGTCACTCAGTTCATTCAAAGGAGGATACCATCCCATCATACCACATCATAATCATTCTAATAGCATGTTGGCACACAAGGTAAATCATTATAACCCATAGCTAATCAAGCATGGCACAAGCAACTATAATCTCTAAATGTCATTGCAAATATGTTTACTTCATAATAAGCTGAATCAGAAACGATGAACTCATCATATTTACAAAAACAAGAGAGGTCGAGTTCATACCAGCTTTTCTCATCTCAATAAGTCCATCATATATCGTCATTATTGCCTTTCAATTGCACGACCAAACGATGTGTATAATAATAATAATAGTGCACGTGCATTGGACTAAGCTAGAATCTGCAAGCATTCAATTCAAGAGAGAAGACAAAGTAATATGGGCTCTGAATTAAATAAACAATCATGCATATGAGAGCCACTAAACATTTTCAATATGGTCTTCTCGACCCCCAAAGGAAAGAAAAGAAAATAAAACTATTTACACGGGAAAGCTCCCAACAAGTAAAAGAAGAACTAATTTTTTTGGGGGTTTTCATTTTAATTTCTACTACAAGCATGTAAATTAAACTAACTAATTTTTTTGGTTTTTCTTAAGGTTTATCAAACACACAAGAAGAAAGCGAGAAAGAAAATTAAACTAACATGGATAATACAATGAAAGAGTATGAGCACCGACGACTAGTGTGTGAACATGAATGTAAAGTCGGTGAGAAATACGTACTCCCCCAAGCTTAGGCTTTTGGCCTAAGTTGGTCTAATACCAAGGACCGCCTGGCTGATATCCGTAGTTGTAGCTGGGGTCGTACTGAGATGCAGCAGCAACCACCTCCTGAGCTGCGACATGTTGGCGAGCTGCCTCTGCTCTCCCCTCGTGTTCAGCTGCTTCCTCCCTGGTAACAACATATCTTCCTTTTGCCTGATAATCAAAAAGGAGAGGAGCAGGAAGAGTAACATGGACGATGTTGCGTCTGTCATAGATTAGTCGATAATGGAGGAATTGTTCATTCCTCCTAAGAAAATGATGATTGACCATAGCGTCATAATCTAAATAAGCAGGAGGTATCATCACATCCGCCTCTCGTGGGGCTATACCAAGATAATTAGCCACACGGGTTGCATAAATTCCTCCAAATAAATCTCCAACTCTACCATTATTCTGCAACCTACGTGCAACTATTGCCCCCAAGTTTTAACCTTTATAACCTAACACAGCACTCTTGAGGAGACAAAGACCAGGGACACACATATGACATGCTTCATCTTTACCGTTAATGCATCTACCAATGAAGAGAGCAAAATAATGTATAGCAGGAAAATGAATGCTCCCTATGGTAGCTTGTGCTATGTCCCTGGATTCTCTCACAGTAATACTAGCAAGGAAATCTCTAAATTCAGATTTGTAAGGATCATTAATATTACCCCACTACGGAAGTTTGCAAGCAGTTGTAAAATCCTCCAAGTCCATGGTATAAGATGTATCATAAATATCAAATAGGACACTAGGAGAATTACGTGTACAGTTATATTTAAACCTCCGCACAAAGGAATCAGTCAATTGATAGTACTGGGGACACTTATCTTGTAAGAAGTCCTCCAGCTCAGCATTACGCACATACGCGTCAAATTCCTCCTTAAAGCCTGCTTCGACCATAAAATCATTGGATGGCCACTCACAAGCTCGTACATCCGCGTCCCTCGGTAATTCAACATCTTGCTCACGTATAGCAATCCTGGGTCCTTTCTTTACCGAGGAACCACCTTGGTACATTCTCCTAGACATAGTTCTTTTCTGAAAAATTTCTGAAATTTTAGTAACTTCAAAATAAAAGTGAATAAAACTAAACAAGATTGGTAGCAACTACTCCTACAAGAGCCTAGAGCCTATATCTTGCATTAGAATTGCTTGGGACCTCATAAATTCAACATCCAAGCTCAAGAACATGGTCACCTATGCAGCAAAAATTTGCAATGAATAAAGCACTAGAACAAAAACTAATTGGACCAATGGAGGAGTCACATACCAAGCACCAATCTCCCAAAGCAGTTTTGTGAATGGAGCTTTGAACAAGGAGATCGAAAATCGCAGCAAAATGAGCTAGAACTCGTGTTTGAGCTGGATGGGGATTTTTTTGGGTAGAATATGGAGTGTGTGGGTGCTGGCATAAGTGGAGGGGGGCCACCAGGGGCCCACGAGACAGGGGGGCGCGCCCTCCACTCTCGTGGCCTGGTGCTTGCCCCTCCTGCAGTGATTTCAGTGCCTAAAATCCTCAATTATTCCATAAAAATCATACTAAATTTGCAGGGCATTTGGAGCACTTTTATTTTCGGGATATTTTTTTATTGCACGGATAATTCAAAAAACAGACAAATAATACTATTTTTACTTTATTTATTCTAAATAATAGAAAGTAAAAAGAGGGTACAAAAGGTTGTGCCTTCTAGTTTCATCCATCTCGTGATCATCAAAATGAATCCACTAACAAGGTTGATCAAGTCTTCTCAACAAACTCATTCCGAATAACACGGAACCGGAGAAATTTCGAATAACACTAAGTTACCGCAACGGGGATATGAACATCCCCAACAATAAGAATATTGTACTTTTTCTTGACAGTAGGGAGAGTAAATTCAAAACCTCCAATAATGATAGTTGGAACTTTTCCAATAGAATTGATGCTATGAACATCAGATTGTTTCCTCGGAAAGTGTACCGTATGCTCATTACCATTAACATGAAAAGTGACATTGCCTTTGTTGCAATCAATAACAACCCCTGCAGTATTCAAAAAAGGTCTACCAAGGATAATCGACATACTATCGTCCTCGGGAATATCAAGAATAACAAAGTCCGTTAAGATAGTGACATTTGCAACCACAACAGGCACATCCTCACAAATACCGACAGGTATAGCAGTTGATTTATCAGCCATTTGCAAAGATATTTCAGTAGGTGTCAACTTATTCAATTCAAGTCTACGATATAAAGAGAGAGGCATAACACTAGCACCGGCTCCAAGATCACATAAAGCAGTTCTAACATAATTTCTTCTAATGGAGCATGGTATAGTTGGTACCCCTGGATCTCCAAGTTTCTTTGGTATTCCACCCTTAAAAGTATAATTAGCAAGCATGGTGGAAATTTCAGCTTCCGACATCTTTCTTTTATTTGTGATGATATCCTTCATATACTTAGCATAAGGATTTACTTTAAGCATATCAGTTAAGCACATACGTAAGAAGATAGGTCTAATCATTTCAGCAAAGTGCTCAAAATCCTCATCATCCTTTGTCTTGGATGGTTTAGGAGGGAAGGGCATGGGTTTCTGAACCTATGGTTCTGTTTCTCTACCGTGCTTCCTAGAAACAAAATCTCTCTTATCATAACGTTGATTCTTTGATTGTGGGTTATCAAGATCAACAGCAGGTTCAATCTCTACATCATTGTTTTTGCTAGGTTGAGCATCAACACGAACATTATCATTAACATTATCACTAGGTTCATGTTCATCACCTGATTGTGTTTCAGCATCAGAAATAGAAATATCATTGGGATTCTCAGGTGTGTCTACAACAGGTTCACTAGAAGCATGCAAAGTCCTATCGTTTTCTTTTTCTACTTTTTGGAAGAACTATGTGCCTCTAAACTGTTTCTCTGAGAATCTTGCTCGATTCTCTTAGGTTGGCCTTCAGGATACAAAGGTTCTTGAGTCATTCTACCAGTTCTAGTAGCCACTCTAACAGCAAAGTCATTTTTATTATTTAATTCATCAAGCAAATCATTTTGAGCTTGAAGTACTTGCTCAGCTTGAGTAGCAACCATAGAAGCATATTTGCTAATGAGTTTAAGTTCACCTTTAACTCTAGCCATATTATCGCTCACGCATCCTATCTCGAAAGCATTATTCTTTAACTCTCTACCAACATAAGCATTTAAACTTTCTTGTCTAGCCATAAAGTCACCAAATTCATCTAAGCATGGGCTATGAAATTTAGTAGAGGGGATTTCAACTTTATCATATCTATAGAGAGAATTTACCTTTACTACACGTGTTGGGTTATCAAGACGATGTGGTTCTTCAACAGGCGGTATATTAAGACCATGTATTTCTTCAATAGGAGGTAAATTCTTAACATCGTCAGCTTTAGTACCTTTTTCTTTCATTGATTTCTTTGCCTCTTGCATGTCTTCAGGACTGAGAAATAAAACACCTCTCTTCTTCGGAGTGGGTTTGGGAATAGGCTCAGGAGTTGGCTCAATTGGTTCAGGAATTGCCTCAGGAATTGGCTCAGGAAGAGTCCAATTATTTTCATTAGTCAACATATTATTCAATAATAATTCAGCTTCGTCGACTGTTCTTTCCCTGAAAACACAACCAGCACAACTATCCAAGTAGTCCTTGGAAGCATCGGTTAGTCCATTATAAAAGATATCAAGTATTTCATTTTTCTTGAGAGGATGATCAGGCAAAGCATTAAGTAATCAGAGAAGCCTCCCCCAAGCTTGTGGGAGACTCTCTTATTTGATTTGCACAAAATTATATATTTCCCTTAAGGCAGCTTGTTCCTTATGAGCAAGGAAATATTTAGCAGAGAAGTAATAAATCATATCCTGGGGACTACGCACACAACTAGGAGCAAGAGAATTGTACCAAGTCTTAGCATCACCCTTTAAAGAGAATGGAAATATCTTAAGGATATAATAATAGTGAGATTTATCATCATGAGTAAACATGGTGGCTATATCATTCAACTTGGTAAAATGTGCCACAACAGTTTCAGATTCAAGGCCATAAAAAGGATCAGATTCAACTAAAGTAATAATTTCAGGATCAACAGAGAATTCATAATACTTATCAGTAACACAGATAGGTGAAGTAGCAAAAGCAGGGTCAGGTTTCATTCTAGCATTAAGAGACTGCTGCTTCCATTTAGCTAATAATTTTTTAAGATCATATCTATCATTGCAAGCAAAGATAGCTCTAGCAGCTTCTTCATTCATAACATAACCCTCAGGAACAACAGGCAATTCATAATCGTTGGGAGAATTTTCATCATCACTATCATCAATAATAGCATCTTCAATAATTTCATTCCCTCTAACTCTAGCAAGTTGTTCATCAAGAAATTGACCTAATGGCAAAGTAGTATCACGCATAGAAGTAGTTTCATCATAAGTATCATGCAAAGCAGAAGTGGCATCATCAATAACATGCGACATATCAGAATTCATAGCAGTAGCAGGTTTAGGTGTCGCAAGCTTACTCAAAACAGACGGAGAATCTAGTGCAGAGCTAGATGGCAGTTCCTTACCTCCCCTCGTAGTTGAGGGATAGATCATAGTTTTCACGTCTTTCAAGTTCTTCATAGTGATCAACAGATATAAATCCCAAGTGACTCAGAGAATAGAGCTATGCTCCTCGGCAATGGCGCCGGAAATTAGTCTTGATAACCCACAAGTGTAGGGGATCGCAACAGCTTTCGAGGGTAAAGTATTCAACCCAAATTTATTGATTCGACACAAGGGGAGCCAAAGAATATTCTTGAGTATTAGCAGTTGAGTTCTCAATTCAACCACACCTGGATAACTTAGTATCTGCAACAAAGTATTTAGTAGCAAAGTGGTATGATAATAAAGGTAACGGTAGCAAAAGTAATGTTTTGGGGTTTTGTAGTGATTGTAACAATAGCAACGGAAAAGTAAATAAGAGAAGCACAAGATGTGAAAAGCTCGTAGGCAATGGATCAGTGATGGATAATTATGTCGGATGCGATTCCTCATGTGATAGCTATAACATAGGGTGACACAGAACTAGCCCCAGTTCATCAATGTAATGTAGGCATGTATTCCGTAAATAGTCATATGTGCTTATGGAAAAGAACTTGCATGACATCTTTTGCCCTACCCTCCCATGGCAGCGGGGTCCTAGCGGAAACTAAGGGATATTAAGGCCTCATTTTAATAGAGAACCGGAACAAAGCATTAGCACATAGTGAATACATGAACTCCTCAAACTACGGTCATCACCGAGAAGTATCCCGATTATTGTCACTTCAGGGTTGTCGGATCATAACACATAATAGGTGACAATAGACTTGCAAGATAGGATCAAGAACACACATATATTCATGAAAACATAATAGGTTCAGATCTGAAATCATGGCACTCGGGCCCTAGTGACAAGCATTAAGCATAGCAAAGTCATAACAACATCAATCTCATGACATAGTGGATACTGGGGATCAAACCCTAACGAAACTAACTTGATTACATGGTAAATCTCATCCAACCCATCATCGTCCAGCAAGCCTACGATGGAATTACTCACGCACGACACTGAGCATCATGAAATTGGTGATGGAGGATGGTTGATGATGACGACGGCGATGAATCCCCCTCTCCAGAGCCCCGAACGGACTCTAGATCAGCCCTCCCGAGAGAGATTAGGGCTTGGCGGCGGCTCCGTATCGTAAAATGCGATGAAACTTTCTCTCTGATTTTTTTCTCCGCGAGACGAAATATATGGAGTTGGAGTTGAGGTCGACGGAGCCTCAGGGGGCCCACAAGACAGGGGGCGCGCCCCCACCCTCGTGGACAGGGTGTGGCCCCCCTGGTCTTGATTCTTTCGCCAGTATTTTTTATATTTTCCAAAAAGTGCCTCCGTGGATTTTCAGGACATTCCGAGAACTTTTGCTTTCTACACATAAAACAACATCATGGCAGTTATGCTGAAAACAGCGTCAGTCCGGGTTAGTTTCATTCAAATCATGCAAGTTAGAGCCCAAAACAAGGGCAAAAGTGTTTGGAAAAGTAGATACGTTGGATACGTATTAATCTCCTCCGGCACTGTCCATCCCCGTCGCCCCGCTGCATCGCCTGCTTCCTCGTCGCGCGTCGACCCCCGCTCTGGATCCGTCGCGACCCCGACCAGATCTCGTCAAGCCGACCGCATCGAGCGGAATTGGCCACCCTTGCCATCCCGTACATGCGCCGCCATGCCTCTTCGTCAGCCGTAGCAAGTCCCGACCTCGTCTGCTTCGTGGTGACCACCTCCATGGCCACAGCTACCATCAGCCAACCACGAGGCTCGCCCCCTTCGTTTCCCTCGCTGCATGGCAGCGGCTTGACATCTCCAGCACCTCCTCCTGCTGGTCGCTTCCACCCCTAGACCCGCTGTTCCTCCTTGTCTTTGAGTCATGATGTCTTATTGTCGCCCTGCCGCATGTCCGACCCTTTCCGCATGGCCCTGCTGGCCTCGCCTCTGCACAGCGTCTCCCTTGCCCAAGCCAAGTGTCACCAAGTCCCTGATGGATGCGCCAAGTTCCCGGAGAGACCCGTTTCCTCAAGTTCAACTATGTTTTGCTGCCCTGACTGAAACGTCAAGTACATGATGATCCTTGATTTTGGACGCACCAAGTTCCTCTTCAAAAATGTACGACTACATCCGATGTGGATTTCGTCAGGTACCCCTTCGGATTCGTCAAGTTCCTCTTCGACCATTTACAACTACCGTCGCCAAAGACCCGATTAGCAAAAACACCAAGTTCCACTACCGCTGACCGCGAAGGGCTTGGAAACATCAAGTACCTCTCCGAAATGAATGTGTACCACTACTTCTATGACGAGATGAGTACGACTATGAAATGTGAACGACTACTTCCCATGACGACATGTCTACTTCCTCTACATCCCATCGAACCCAAACCGTCCCGATTGCATGCTTCGAAGGTATAACCGCCAAGATGACCTTTTGAGAATGAATGCATGTGTTGTATGAGATGCTCGTGTTTGCACCGTGTCCATATTGTCATTGCAAGCTCCTACTTGTTTGCCATGCTGTTGACCCGTGGGAACCCGGTAATCCGGGATCACCCCACCATCTTTTGCATGTTCTGCACATCCACACTTTCTTTTGCACCAACATCTCAATGAGTTGTCGGATCATCAGAATGTTGCAGTGGCACCATTTCCGTTGTCGTTGCCATGGCACCCCTTTCGCCGCCACGGTGACAAATGCTTCATAACATGCTCATGTCAACATTTTCATAAAATTGCATAAAACTTGCATATGTCATCCGCATCATGATAACAACCTTTAAAATGTTTAAAATTGTTGTTTGCTTTAAAATTGCTAAATGACATGGGCATTCTCCGGAATTGTTGTTTGTTATTTCCGGCCTCATTTAAATTGCCTAGCTAGGTAGCTTTATTATGCTTCATCTCTTGCCATGTTAATTAACGTTTAATAATTGTTGACTATCTTAACTGAAAGTGAAGTAAATATTTGGAATGTGGTGTTTCATCAATATGCAACTCGTTGCATATTGATCTCCACTTAATTTGTAGTATTTGATTGTTGCACTTTGCCATACCATGCCTCATTAAAATGGTCATGCATCATATTTGTTTGTGCATCATGCCATGATTATGCTTGTTTGTTTACTATGTTGTTTGCTTCTTTCCGGTTGTGCTTCTTCTCGGTAGTTCCTGTTGTGTTGTGATCATGAGGATTCGTTCGACTAAGCTTGGATTCGTCTTCGCCCGTTCGTCTTGTTGATGTACTCGTTCTTCTTCCTAGTGGGATTTCAGGCAAGATGACCGTTACCCTGGATCTCACTACTATCATTTCCATGCTAGTTGTCTCGATGCTATCGCTATGTCGCGCTACCTACCACTTGTTTATCAAGCCTCCCAATATGCCATGAAACAACCTCTAACCTTTTTCACCATCCCAGCAAACCGTTGTTTGGCTATGTTACCGCTTTGCTCAGCCCCTCTTATAGTGTTGCTAGTTGCAGGTGCAGTTGCAGGTTGTTCCATGTTGGAACATGGATATCTTCGGATATCCCAATATCTCTTATTTAATCAATGCATCTATATACTTGGTAAAGGGTGGAAGGCTCGGCCTTATGCCTGGTGTTTTGTTCCACTCTTGCCGCCCTAGTTTCCGTCATACCTGTGTTATGTTTCGTGATTTTGCATCCCTAACACGATGAGGGTTTATGGGCCCCTCTTGACAGTTTGCTTTGAATAAAACTCTTCCAGCAAGGCCCAACATTGGTTTTACCATTTGCCTAATAACAACTAAAACTTAAATAGGGGATTTTCTCCGGACCCCTAGTATTTTTAGTCAACCCCCCGGCCAGTGCTCCTCTGAGTGTTGGTCCGAACTAGAGCACCATGCGGGGCCGTCCCTAGGCAACTTGGGGTATTTGGCTCATGTACGCTTCGCTCATCCGTGGTGCCCTGAGAACGAGATATGTACGGCTCCTATCGGGATTTATCGGCACACCAGGAGGTCTTGCTGGTTTTTTTACCATTGTGAAAATGTCTTATGCATCGGGACCCCGAGCCTGATCGGATGTCCCACGGTGGAGGATTGTCTCCGCGGATCGTGAGCTTATAATGGGATGAGTTGGGACACCCCTGCAGGGATTGATCTTTCGAAAGCCGTGCCCGCGGTTATGTGGCAGATGGGAGTTTTTAATATCCGGTTGTAGAAGACTTGACACCAGATTCGAATTAAAATACCCAACCGCGTGTGCAACTGTGATGGTCTCTTTTCGAGTGGGTCGAGAAGAGAACACGGTGGGGTTATGTTTGAACGTAAGTAGTTCAGGATCACTTCTTGATCATTACTAGTTTGCAACCGTTTGCATAGATTCTCATCTTATTCTTGTACTCGTATGTTAGCCACCATACATTGCTTAGTCGCTTGCTGCAACCTCACCACTTATCCTTTCCTTACCCATTAAGCTTTGCTAGTCTTGATACCCATGGTAATGGGATTGATGAGTCCTCGTGGCTCACAGATTACTACAACAACAGTTGTAGGTACAGGTAATGCGACGATCTGACGCGAGTGTGATGCTTGCTTGTTTGGAGTTCATCTTCTACTCCTTCTTCGATCAAGGGATATATGTTCGGGTCGGGAGCCTGGGCTAGCAGGGTGGATGTCATTCTTCTTTTTCGTTTGATTTCATCCGTAGTCGGATCCTGCTCTTCTGTATGGTGATTGCTATGTATTGATGAACTATTGTATTCATGTTGTAGCTTGTGGCGAGTGTAAGCCTCTATCTTTAATTCTCATCTATTCAGTACATGGTATGTTGTAATGATATCCACCTTGCTATGCGCTCGAAATGCGGTTGTGCCCCAATGATAAGTTCATCACGTGATTGGGATAGAATCGCATCTTGGGCGTTACAAGTTGGTATCCGAGCCTTACCGACCTTAAGAGCCCCCTTGATTGATCGAATCGCTGTCGTTGTTGAGTCTAGAAGAAAACTATTTTGAGTCTAGTTATAATGGAGAGTAGGAATTCGTTTTACTCCTCAGCCCCTTTGTCGCTCTGGTGAGGACTCCTGACGTAGATGTTTTAACTTCCCTCCCCTTATTTTCACTAAAAAAATTAGGATCACGCGGGTATCTTGGGGTCGTTCCGATATTATTGTGATGAGAACATTGTTCTTGTTGCCTCCTGACATTTAGGGCTTGTGGCAGTGTCTCGGGGAGTTGAGCTCCGAGGTGTTGTCATCACAATTTTATCGTTGCAGTTCCGGTATACCTGAGCTCGCTGACATTGAAAATATCTTATATGCAGTTAGTGGTGAGATAACCTCGACGCCACCCAGTACCGGGGAGGGAGTTCGGGAGTATTGCCACAGCTCGTATATCGGATGCTTTTCAAAGGTCGAGGTACACGATTTCCGGAATTTTCTTGGTTATGTGTTGACGGATGGATACAGTTGGAGTGTAGGGATTGTTAGTCGTGTGAGATATTTGTGCCTCCTTGTATCCCCAACACTAGATTGCATTACCAGAAAGTTTCGGGAGTAATTGGTGGGAATTCAAGTAGTTACCCAGGATTTGTTCCCGACAGATGTATGATTTGAGATTGGGGTCCAACGTCTAGTGGTTCACTTTTCACGATCGATTTACAGTGGTCGCGAGGCATCTTAAAGAATCCTTGGCTATGCTGATTCGGGGACGTCTCGTTTGTCATTCATGACGTCCGCTGTACATCGTGCCCGTGGGGCCTCATCACAAACACTTTGGGCGAAATCTCTATCATATGTTTGTTTCCGACTTATTTTGCAAGCCAAATCCTTTGTTTTGTTCGAGTTGTATTATTCAAGTTGCTTCGAAGTCAAGTGTTGATTCCATACCTTTCCTAAGCGGTGTTCTCATACTTCTATGTGAATACTAATCCTTCTTGATCATCGAGATTGTCTTGACAATTCTTTTCCAACCGGTGTGCTTCTCGTCAAGTTAATCCTATCCTTTCAATATTTGGTGGATCAATTCTCAGTTCTTCGCGACGGTGTTTGTTTCATCCGTCCCAAGTTGCCTTTGTTTCCCACCGTCCAACCCTTTTCTTCAAGGACTCATATATCTTAATCAAGTATCCATTTTATTCATGAGAAGTCGCTCCATTTTTTTCCTTCAATGTTCTTATCCGGTATTTCCTTGTGAAGATGCTCAGGAGCTTCAAGTTCATCACTCTTCATTCTTGTATTCCTTTCCGGTGGATTGAATTCAAGCTTTCGGTGTCGATCATATCCCTATCCTTGTTTCAAATGTTTTCACATGCCGGTGCTCCTTATAATCATTCCCCACTTGCTATTCAATTGTTCCAGAGTGCTGAAGATATCTCTCAATATTCGTGTTTCCACTCTGCATCAATTCAAGCTATTTCGAGGTTGCTATCTCATTCAAGCCATTCAATTCAACTGGTGCAATCTCTCCTTAAAATTGCTTCAATGGTGTTCCTTTTGAGTGGGCCCTAACCCACAAGTCTTTTCCCAGGATCGTACCTGGCTCTTCTAAATTTTTTCCGAAGTTATTCTCAAATCCTTTCAAAGTTTGATGTAAGAATGAATTTCTTTCATCAGTCATATGTCATTCTCCAAGATCTTTCAAATTCTTTTCATCGTTGGTCCAACCTTTATATTCTTCATTCTTCTGGAGTATCTCAAAATTCTTCAAGGTCATTCTCGTCGTCATTCTCAATGTTGAAGACCGAAGAAGAATTTCCCCTAAATGTTCGTCTGTTTTGTTGAAGATTCATGGTTCTAGCGTCATGCCATCCTCATAACTGTTTTTGATTGTGAGAATTCTTTTCTTAACCATCCGAAGCATTTCATGAGTTCTTTTGGTTCTTGATTCTCGGGAGCCCATCATTTCAGAATTATTATTCTCAGCTTTCAGCTCTTGTTCTCTAAATCTTACCAGCGCATCGTTAAGGTATTCTCCAGTCAGCTTGTCATCTCTTCATTCTATTCTATCTAAATCCACTCAAGTATCTTCATTCGCTTTCTAATTCTTCCCGGTGATTCGTTCCCTTGCTTCATTCATTTTCAATTCTTACGGTGGTTTCGTTCAAGATTCCTCTTCCTTTGTTATCATAACCATTTATTCATTGTTTCCAATCCTACTGGTGGCTCATTGAAGACCTTCTCCAAGTTTCCGCTATATCTCTCCCTAATCCTTCTCAACGAGAATAAGTAGTATGCCAAATCCATTGCTTGTCATCAATTTAAGTTGATGAAGGATAAACATACAGTAAATCTTATTCTTGTTTCCTTGAGGTAATTCAATTCTTTCTGGAGTTCATTCGTGGTATCAATTCTCGATTCAAGTTGCTCACCTTTCTTTTTTGGAGTTCCAAGATTTCTCGATTATCTCATCCCGAAGGTCCATCTAAATCATTGCAAGGCTTCATCTTGTTCTTTTTAAATTTTCTTTCATGGCGATCATATTGTTATCTATACGGAGTTCTTCGGAAGTTTCTTCATGGTGGATCATCAAAGATTTCATTCGTTCTCGAAGTGTTCTTCAAGATTCTTGTTGCAGGAGCTCAAGTAATCTTCTTCTTGTGCTTCAAAGTGCAGTTCTTTCTATCTTATCTTTTGAGGTGGTGTTATGTCATTCTTGATAATTTCCCTTCGTGTTTCCTGATTCACATGTTGTCAAGAATGAGGTATTTTAAATCTATCAATCTATTCATTGGAGTTATCTTGGTAAAGATTTCACCTAAAGCCTTCCCTAAGGAATGTTGCTAATTGTGTTGCTTAACAATGATCCAAGTTATCTCTTTATCATCTTGGTGGAAGAAGTTTTTCATATCTTTGGTGTTCTCAATCAAATTAATTGATTCCGTTAGTGCTGGTCTTCACGTCATAATTTTGGAATGTTTTCCATAAGACCATTGGAAATCATATTTTTTGTTGTTGTTGATTTTCCAACAACTCCGTTCAACCCTTCTTCATAGGAAGGCTCCTTCATGTTCATTCATGGTGGAAGTTGATGTTCTCTTCTCCATTCTTTTCATTCCACTCTTTTGTTCCGAAGGCATTGTGATGTTTCTCTCTTCACCCATCATCTTGTTTTGTCAAGATCATGTTCTTTTCCATGCTTATCCATTTCACCGGAGTGTTGTCTGAAATCTTTCTTACCCCTTGTGCCATTCTTGCAGTGCTTCCGGAGGCAGTGTGTTGTTGATTTCATCAAGTATCATCCAATCTTCTCAAGTTCATGATTCTAATTCCTTCCATTTTCAGTCGGAGTGCTATCCAAATTATTTCATTCTCATTCCTTCTATATCTTATTTTAACCAGAGTGGTTTCAATGTATTTCTTGTCACATAGGCTCTTCATTATCATCGGTGTTCCTTATTCCTCTTTGCTAATGGAGTGTTTGTAATCTCGTTCATCTCCGTTGTATTCTTTTTTCAAGTTGTTCAACCCTCCAAGGTTTGTTGGTTTCACTCGTTTGTCGTAGAAGCAACTTTGTTTTACCTCTTCCTTTTTCGCTTCTCTCCGGTGCCATCCCTAGGATCTTGAGTCGACATCCTCTGTTAGTGTGGGAGAGTTGTGATGCCCGAGACCGACACTCCAGAAGACTTCCAGCTATTCCGAGTTTCATCGTGCGGTATTTGTTTGTTGCATTCTTCTTAGCATCATTTGCATTGCATCATGTCATCATGCCATCATGTCATTTAATTTTAAAAACTCATCTAAATAAAATCGTATGGATCTTTGGTCCATTTAAATCGAGGGATATTCACAATGGTGATTTCTCTTTATAACATATCCTCCCAATATTTGGAAGCCACCACAACAAACTTGCATTATAAATCCCTCTCGTTTCTAACTATTTTGCATCCATGATCTTTTCTCCGTATGGCCCATTTCAAGTTGTGGCACTTTGGCAATATGCCAAGTGGCTACTTGTTAATTTTCAGCTCAATTAGAAAATATTTGAACCCTCAAATATTTTCTTTTCTCTTCCTCTTCCTCTCCATCTTTTTATTTTCTAAACAGTGGAGATAAGTTCAACAATCTCCAACTAGGCCGGCCTCTTACTTCCTTCTCCCCGGCCCACTTCTTTTGCTAAAGCCTAGACCCATCCGCCCCTATCTAACCCTAGTGAGCATCTGCCCGATCCCCATATCCCATCAATCCCTCACCTCATTCCCCCTCTGCCACCACCCACATGCACGCACGCAGAGGGGCACCACGCCCTTCAAGAAGCCGCTCCTTGCTCACTCGACCTCCTCAACGCCCCCGCGGCCAAGCTCCTTTGCCTCTTGTCACCGACGCGCCATCTTCGCGCCACCACCCGCAGCCGCAACTCCCTCACCCCGGCCTCGAGATCGACCACCCCACCAGGGCCTCCCTGCCCGTGCCCTCCTTCTCCAAACAACCAGACTACCTCGTCCCCATGGTCCAGGCCGCCGCGTCGAGCTCTGCCCGACGCCTCCCATGGCGATCGCGCCGTGCTACCGCTGCTCTTCCCACGCTCGTTCCCCATCATCTCCGTCGGCGCCTCTTCCTTGCCCAACTTCGGCGGCTCCTAACCTGCATCTCCACCGGCGTCGTCCATCCTCGTCACCCCGCTGCATCGCCTGCTTCCTCATCGCGCGTCAATCCCCACCTAGGATCCGTCGCGACCCCGGCTGGATCTCGTCAATCCGACCACATCGAGCGGAACCGGCCACCCTCGCCATCCCGTACCTGCGCCGCCACGCCTCTTTGTCAGCCGTAGCAAGTCCTGGGCTCCTCTGCTGTTGGGGAACATACTAATTTAAAAAAAAATCCTACGCTCATGCAAGATCATGGTGATGCATAGCAACGAGAGGGGAGAGTGTGTCCACGTACCCTCGTAGACCGAAAGCGGAAGCGTTAGCACAACGCGGTTGATGTAGTCGTACATCTTCACGATCCAACCGATCAAGTACCAAACGCACGACACCTCTAAGTTCAGCACATGTTCAGCTCGATGACGTCCCTCGAACTCCGATCCAGCCGAGCTTTGAGGGAGAGTTCCGTCAGCACGATGGCGTGGTGACGATGATGATGTTCTACCGACGCAGGGCTTCGGCTAAGCACCGCTACGATATTATCGAGGTGGATTATGGTGGAGGAGGGCACCGCACACGGCTAAGAGATCTTAAGGATCAATTGTTGTCTAGAGGTGCCCCCTGCCCCCGTATATAAAGGAGCAAGGGGGGAGGCGGCCGGCCTAGGAGGAGGGCGCGCCAAGGGAGGAGTCCTACTCCCACCGGGAGTAGGACTCCTCCTTTCCTTGTTGGAGTAGGAGAAGGGAAGGGAGAAGGAGAAGGAAGGAAGGGGGCGCCCCCCTCCCTAGTCCAATTCGGACTAGTCCAATGGGAGGGGTGCGGCCAACCTTTGGGGCCTTTCTCTCCTTTCCCGTATGGCCCATTAAGGCCCAATACGAATTCCCGTAACTCTCCGGTAGTCCGAAAAATACTCGAATCACTCGGAACCTTTCCGATGTCCGAATATAGTCGTCCAATATATCGATCTTTACGTCTCGACCATTTCGAGACTCCTTCTCATGTCCCCGATGTCATCCGGGACTCCGAACTCCTTCGATACATCAAAACACAAAAACCTATAATATAATCGTCATCGAACTTTAAGCGTGCGGACCATACGGGTTCGAGAACTATGTAGACATGACCGAGACACGTCTCTGGTCAATAACCAATAGTGGAACCTAGATGCTCATATTGGCTCCCACATATTTTACGAAGATCTTTATCGGTCAAACCGCATAACAACATACGTTGTTCCCTTTGTCATCGGTATGTTACTTGCCCGAGATTTGATCGTCGGTATCTCAATACCTAGTTCAATCTCGTTACCGGCAAGTCTCTTTACTCGTTCCGTAATACATCATCCTGTAACTAACTCATTAGTTACAATGCTTGCAAGGCTTATACTGATGTGCATTACCGAGTGGGCCCAGAGATACCTCTCCGACAATCGGAGTGACAAATCCTAATCTCAAAATACGACAACCCAACAAGTACCTTTGGAGACACCTGTAGAGCACCTTTATAATCACCCAGTTACGTTGTGACATTTGGTAGCACACAAAGTGTTCCTCCGGTAAACGGGAGTTGCATAGTCTCATAGTTATAGGAACATGTATAAGTCATGAAGAAAGCAATAGCAACATACTAAACGATCAAGTGCTAAGCTAACGGAATGGGCCAAGTCAATCACATCATTCTCCTAATGATGTGATCCCATTAATCAAATGACAACTCATGTCTATGGTTAGGAAACTTAACCATCTTTGATTAACGAGCTAGTCAAGTGGAGGCATACTAGTGACACTATGCTTGTCTATGTATTCACACACGTATTATGTTTCCAGTTAATACAATTCTAGCATGAATAATAAACATTTATCATGAAATAAGGAAATAAATAATAACTTTATTATTGCCTCTAGGGCATATTTCCTTCAGTCTCCCACTCGCACTAGAGTCAATAATCTAGTTCACATCGCCATCTGATTTAACACCAATATTCATATCTGTATATGATTAACACCCATAGTTTACATCGTCATGTGACCAACACCCAAAGGGTTTACTAGATTCAATAATCTAGTTCACATCGCTATGTGATTAACACCCACAGAGTACTAAGGTGTGATCATGTTTTGCTCATGAGAGAAGTTTAGTCAACGGGTCTGTCACATTCAGAGCCGTATGTATTTTGCAAAATATTCTATGTCTACAATGCTCTGTATGGAGCTACTCTAGCTAATTGCTCCCACTTTCAATATGTATCCAGATTGAGACTTAGAGTCATCTGGATCAGTGTCAAAACTTGCATCGACGTAACCCTTTACGACGAACCTCTTGTCACCTCCATAATCGAGAAACATATCCTTATTCCACAAAGGATAATTTTGACCAATGTCCAGTGATCTATTCCTAGATCACTATTGTACTCCCTTGCCAAACCAAGGCAGAGTATACAATAGGTCTGGTCCATTGCATGGCATACTTTTATAGAACCTATGTTTGAGGCATAGGGAATGATTTTTGTTCTCTTTCAATTTTCTGCCGTGGTCGGGATTTGAGCCTTACTCAATTTCATACCTTCGCAACACAGGTGATGAGGACATCAATACCATTGTTACACCCGCAACCCCTACAGCTACATATACTGGACCAATTACTAGAGCTTGCGCATGCCAAATAAATTATCAGGTACTTCCGTTTCTTGGTAATGATTCTAATGTTCATGAGAATATGATGCTGCCTAAATTGGATACATTTGTTTTGCTTACAAATGAAGGGCCTAGCTTGGAGAAGGATGAACATTGGAGCAAGAACAAGCATGGAGATGATGACATGCGCAAGGGGAACAAGAACGGAGTTACAAGTGATGATTTCATGACTTTGAAGCCACCATAATGAGTGCATGAAGCCTTGGACGAAATATACAAGATGTCACTTCATAAATTTTGTCCAGAGGCTATTCTAGGTGCTGTGTCACCTTATTATTGGGCCAGGCCCATGTAATTTTGAAATACATAAGTATAGGCTATTTTTAGAGTCCGTATGTGTGGGGAAACAAGAGATAGGGTTAGTTTCGGACCCCTCCACCAAGGGCCACGAAATTCACCCTCTCTTCCTCCATATATACAGCCCTTAGGGCATCGTTTAGACTTTGGGTTTTGTTTAGATTAAAAGTTCCAACTTTGCGTACTTCGTTTGTGTTCAACGACCAGACAAAGGCATCACAGAACCCCACCTTGATCAATAAAGCTTTCCTCTGTTATTCACAATATCCAGATTGCAATCTTAGTTTCTTGCTTGTTCTTCGTTTGCTTGCAGGAAATAGACCTTCATTGTCAGGTTGATCGTGCTTCGGCGTGGTCAATAACCTCTCGGAGTTGGTTTAGCGATTGCTAAGGCGCGACGTCTTCGCACGTTCGTAGTCGGATCGTCAAAGTCGACTTCCACCAAAGCGATAACCATCATCTCATCGAAAGACGGGACACCTTTGCCTCTATCAACAGGCAAGAACTCTTTCTTTGACTGTTCCATTTTGAACTACTTCAAAATCTTGTCAAGGTATGTACTCATTGAAAATCTTATCAAGCGTCTTGATCTATCTCAATAGATCTTGATGCTTAATATGTAAGTAGCTTTACTGAGGTATTTCTTTTAAAGAACTCCTTTCAAACACTTCTTTATGCTTTCCAGAAAAATTCTACATCATTTATGATCAACAATATGTCACTCACATATACTTATTAGAAAGGCTGTAGTGCTCCCACTCACTTCATTGTAAATACAGGCTTTACCGCAAGTCTGTATAAATCTATATGCTTTGATTAACTCATCAAAGTGTATATTCCAACTCCGAGATGCTTGCACCAGTCCATAGATGGATCGCTGGAGCTTGCACATTTTGTTAGCACCTTTAGGATCGATAAAACCTTCTGGTTGCATCATATACAACTCTTCTTTTAAGAAATCCATTAAGGAATATAGTTTTGACATCCATTTGCCAAATTTCATAAAATGCGGCAATTGCTAACATGATTCGGACAGACTTTTAAGCATCGATGCGAGTGAGAAAATCTCGTTGTATTCAACACCTTGAATTTGTCGAAAACCTTTTTCAACAATTCGAGCTTTGTAGATAGTAACACTACTATCAGTGTCCGTCTTCCTCTTGAAGATCCATTTATTTTCTATGGCTTGTCGATCATCGTGCAGGTCAACCAAAGTCCACACTTTGTCCTCATACATGGATCCCATCTCAGATTTCATGGCCTCAAGCCATTTTGCGGAATCTGGGCTCACCATCGCTTCTTCATAGTTCGTAGGTTTGTCATGGTCTAGTAACATAACCTCCAGAACAGGATTACCGTGCCACTTTGGTGCGGATCTTACTCTGGATGACCTACGAGGTTCAGTAACAACTTGATCTGAAGTTTCATGATCATCATCATTAACTTCCTCACTAATTGGTATAGACGTCACAGGAACCGGTTTCTGTGATGAACTACTTTCCAATAAGGGAGCAGGTATAGTTACCTCATCAAGTTCTACTTTCCTCCCACTCACTACTTTTGAGAGAAACTCCTTCTCTAGAAAGGATCCATTCTTGGCAACGAATGTCTTGCCTTCGGATCTGTGATAGAAGGTGTACCCAACAGTCTCCTTTGGGTATCCTATGAAGACACATTTCTCCGATTTGGGTTCGAGCTTATCAGGTTGAAGCTTTTTCATATAAGCATCGTAGCCCCAAACTTTAAGAAACGACAGCTTTGGTTTCTTGCCAAACCACAGTTCATAAGGCGTTGTCTCAACGGATTTTGATGGTGCCCTATTAAAAGTGAATGCATCTGTATCTAATGCATAACCCCAAAATGATAGTGGTAAACCAGTAAGATACATCATAGATTGCACCATATCCAATAAAGTGCAGTTACAATGTTCGGACACACCATAATGTTGTGGTGTTCCAGGTGGCGTGAGCTGTGAAACTATTCCACATTGTTTTATATGAAGGCCAAACTCGTAACTCAAATATTCTGCTCCATGATCAGATCGTAGAAACTTTATTTTGTTGTTACGATGATTCTCCACTTCACTCTGAAATTCTTTGAACTTTTCAAATGTTTCAGACTTGTGTTTCATTAAGTAGATATACCCATATCTGCTCAAATCATCTGTGAAGGTCAGAAAATAACGATACCCGCCGCGAGCCTTAACACTCATCGGATCGCATACATCCGTATGTATTATTTCCAATAATTCAGTTGCTCGCTCCATTGTTTCGGAGAACGGAGTCTTAGTCATCTTGCCCATAAGGCATGGTTTGCAAGCATCAAGTGATTCATAATCAAGTGATTCCAAAATCCCATCAGCATGGAGTTTCTTCATGCGCTTTACACCAATATGACCTAAACGTCAGTGCCACAAATAAGTTGCACTATCATTATTAACTTTGCATCTTTTGGCTTCAATATTATGAATATGTGTATCACTACGATCGAGATCCAACAAACCATTTTCATTGGGTGTATGACCATAGAAGGTATTATTCATGTAAACAGAACAACAATTATTCTCTAACTTAAATGAATAACCGTATTGCAATAAACATGATCAAATCATATTCATGCTCAACGCAAACACCAAATAACACTTATTTAGGTTCAACACTAATCCCGAAAGTATAGGGAGTGTGCGATGATGATCATATCAATCTTGGAACCACTTCCAACACACATCATCACTTTACCCTTAACTAGTCTATGTTCATTCTCCAATTCCCGTTTCGAGTTACTACTCTTAGCAACTGAACTAGTATCAAATACCGAGGGGTTACTATGAACACTAGTAAAGTACACATCAATAATCTGTATATCAAATATACCTTTGTTTACTTTGCCATCCTTCTTACCCACCAAATGTTTGGGGTATTTCTGCTTCCAGTGACCATTCCCTTTGCAATAGAAGCACTCAGTTCCAGACTTGGGTCTAGCTTTGGGCTTCTTCATTGGAGCAGCAACTTGCTTGCTATTCTTCTTGAAGTTCCCCTTCTTCCCTTTGCCCTTTTCTTGAAACTAGTGATATTGTCAACCATCAACACTTGATGCTCTATCTTGATTTCTACCTTCGTCGATTTCAACATCACAAAGAGCTCGGGAATCGTTTTCGTCATCCCTTGCATACTATAGTTCATCACGAAGTTCTAGTAACTTGGTGATGGTGACTAGAGAACTCTGTCAATCACTATCTTATCTCGAAGATTTAACTCCCACTTGATTCAAGCGATTGTAGTACCCAGACAATCTGAGCACATGCTCACTAGTTGAGCGATTCTCGTCCATCTTTTAGCTATAGAACTTGTTGGAAACTTCATATCTCTCAACTCGGGTATTTGCTTGAAATATTAACTTCAACTCCTCGAACATCTCATATGGTCCATGACGTTCAAAATGTCTTTGAAGTCCCGATACTAAGCAGTTAAGCATGGTGCACTAAACTATCAAGTAGTCATCATATTGATCTAGCCAAACTTTCATAACGTCTGCATCTGCTCCTGCAATAGGTCTGTCACCTAGCGGTGCATCAAGGACATAATTCTTCTGTGCAGCAATGAGGATAAACCTCAGATCACGGATCCAATCCGCATCATTGCTACTAACATTTTTCAACATATTTTTCTCTAGGAACATATCAAAAATAAACATAGGGAATTAACAATGCAAGCTATTGATCTACAGCATAATTTGCAAAATACTATCAGGACTAAGTTCATGATAAATTAAAGTTCAATTAATCATATTACTTAAGAACTCCTACTTAGATAGACATCCCTCTAATCATCTAAGTGATCACGTGATCCAAATCAACTAAACCATGTCCGATCATCACATGAGATGGAGTAGTTTTCAATGGTGAACATCACTATGTTGATCATATCTACTATATGATTAACGCTCGACCTTTCGGTCTCAGTGTTCCGAGGCCATATCTGTATATGCTAGGCTCGTCAAGTTTAACCTGAGTATTGCGCGTTTGCAACTGTTTTGCACCCTTTGTATTTTAACGTAGAGCCGCATGAAGAACTTTCGCAATAGTGCATACTCAGGGAGAACACTTATACCTTGAAACTTAGTGAGAGATCATCTTATAATGCTACCGTCAATCAAAGCAAAATAATATACATAAAGGATAAACATCACATGTAATCAATAAAGTGATATGATATGGCCATCATCATCTTGTGCTTGTGATCACCATCTCCTAAGCACCGTCATGATCACCATCGTCACCGATGCGACACCTTGATCTTCATTGTAGCACCGTTGTCATTTCGCCACCTATTGCTTCTACGACTATCGCTACCGCTTAATGATAAAGTAAAGCAATTAAAGGGCGATTGCATTGCATAAAATAAAGCGACAAGCATATGGCTCCTGCCAGTTGCCGATAACTCGGTTACAAAACATGATCATCCCATACAATAAAATATAAAATCACGTCTTGACCATATCACATCACAACATGCCCTGCAAAAACAAGTTATACGTCCTCTATTTTGTTGTTGCAAGGTTTACATGGATGCTACGGGCTGAGCAAGAACCGTTCTTACCTACGCATCAAAACCACAACGATAGTTCGTCAAGTTGGTGATGTTTTAACCTTCTCAAGGACCGGGAGTAGCCACACTTGGTTCAACTAAAGTTGGAGAAACTGACACCCGCCAGCCACCTATGTGCAAAGCACATCGGTAGAACCAGTCTTGCATAAGCGTACGCGTAATGTCGGTCCGGGCCTCTTCATCCAACAATACCACCGAACCAAAGTATGACATGCTGGTAAGCAGTATGACTTGTATCGCCCACAACTCACTTGTGTTCTACTCGTGCATATAACATCTACGCATAAAACCTGGCTCGGATGCCACTGTTGGGGAACATAGTAATTTCAAAAAATTTCCTATGCACACGCAAGATCATGGTGATGCATAACAACGAGAGGGGAGAGTGTGTCCACGTACCCTCGTAGACCGAAAGCGGAAGCGTTAGCACAACGCGGTTTATGTAGTCGTATGTCTTCACGATCCAACCAATCAAGTACCGAACGCACGTCACCTCCGAGTTCAGCACACGTTCAGCTCGATGACGTCCCTCGAACTCCGATCCAGCCGAGCTTTGAGGGAGAGTTCCGTTAGCACGATGGCGTGGTGACGATGATGATGTTCTACCGACGTAGGGCTTCGCCTAAGCACCGCTACAATATTATCGAGGTGGATTATGGTGGAGGGGGGCACCGCACACGGCTAAGAGATCTCAAGGATCAATTGTTGTCTAGAGGTGCCCCCCTGTCCCCGTATATAAAGGAGCAAGGGGGAGGTGGCCGGCCTAGGAGGAGGGCGCGCCAAGGGGGGAGTCCTACTCCCACCAGGAGTAGGACTCCTCCTTTCCTTGTTGGAGTAGGAGAAGGGAAGAGAGAAGGAGAAGGAAGGAAGGGGGCGCCCCCCTCCCTAGTCCAATTCGAACTAGTCCATGGGGAGGGGTGCGGCCAACCTTTGGGTCCTTTCTCTCCTTTCCCGTATGGCCCATGAAGGCCCAATACAAATTTCTGTAACTCTTCGGTACTCCGAAAAATACCTGAATCACTCGGAACCTTTCCGATGTCCGAATATAGTCGTCCAATATATCCACTACAAAAAAATACACTTTCATGATGATACGTGTTTGTCACAGTAGGTCGCGTTTTTTGTCATGCATGTACATCCATGACGATTTTATGAGAGAATCAAGATAGTCATACCTGTGCTGTCGTAGAAGTGTTCCATGACATTACCAAAATTATCATCACGAAAGTGTCCACTTCCATGACGATAAATTGCGCGTCACAGAAGTGCTTTCATCAAGGGTGACCGACACGTGGCATCCACCATAACGGAACACCGTTAAGCTATCGGGCCGGGTTTTGGATCCGATAACCCGTTAACAGCCCCGACCAATGGGGATTTTCCACGTGTAAAATCATCATTGGCTGGAGGAAACACGTGTCGGCTCACCGTTGGGATAGATGTCATCCGCTCATTGGACTGAAGGCGCCTATGATACGGCTACATGTGGAACGACCCAACAGAGGCCCATTCTTGTGAAAAGGCCAGCCCGTTTGACTTGGTCAAAAGGTGGCGGGCCGGCCCACGGAAAGCCTGTTAACGGCCTGTTCGCATATAGCCCGCTAAGTTCACGGGCTGGAGATAAGCGGACTCGAACCGCTGACATCCGCCACAGGGTTCAATCTGGAGACATTTCCGCCTATATTCCTACTAATTTAATCTCCATTACAATTTACAGCCTGCTAACCCAGGGCCCGTTACGCCCTATCCAAATTAGGCCCAGTAGCATCATCTGGGCCGTCCAATATGATTCATCGGTTAATACGTTGGCCCGTTTTCATGTCAAAAAAACCCGTTGGGCTGTTTTCATAGTTATCAAATACGGCCTATTAACGGCCCGTTATGGTCCACGAATAGTACGGCCCATGATTGGCGAAATGATGATACGCCCCGTAGAAGGCCCATGGATCCTACGGCCCGTATGAGGCCCATGGATAGTATGGCCCGTAGAAGGCCCATGGATCGTACGACCCGTAGAAGGCCCATGGACCCTACGGCCCGTAGAAGGCCCATGGACCCTACGGCCCGTAGAAGGCCCATGGACCCTAAGGCCCGTATAGAAGGCCGATGGATCCTACGGCCCGTATAGAAGGCCAATGGATCCTACGGTCGGACGAAGGCCCATGGATCATACGGCCTGCAGGAGGCCCATGGTTACAACAGTCCGTGTATTGCCATGATTATTTTGGCCTAGTTACCAAAAATAGGCTATTGTGGCCACTAGAAAAAAACAGAAAAAGAACTACAGTGACTAAAAGCAAACAACTAAACAAGACAATAAGGAAATAAATAAGCAAGCAATTAACGCTAGCCTATTACCGCTATTACACATATTACATCCACTAGGCATCAAAGTTCGCCACCAGTGCAAATATAGGGAACAAAGTAGCACATTACATACACTAGTCGTCAAAATTGGCCACCAGTGCAAATAAACGCGGTAGCAAAACAAGAGCATAACTGAAACAACTTTAGAAGAGCTCAAGAAACGTTATCTAGGGTATCCACCATGCTGGCAATAGGCTTAACAAGCTGATTAGCTTTGTCCTGTTTGGCGCTAAAATCCTCCAACGCTTGCTGTTGCACCAGAAAGTATGCATCTGAATGCTCCAGGGACTTCCGCAGTCCTTCCGCTTCTTGTCGCAGCACAGCTGATCGATGTCTTTCAGCTTGTAGTTGAGACTCAAGAAACCGAACAGATTCAGATAGTGAGTTTGAATAGCTTGTGCAAGCGGTAGTGGCCAGTAACTCGAACACTAAACCAAGACAGGACTTTGGGGTTGTCTCGCTGTCTTCAAGATAGTCTTCCTTAGATGTTTTATCAGCTTTGTTGGAGACCAACAAGGATGTGTCACTATCCTGAACCTTATCTGCATTACTTCCTTTACCATTGCTTAATAAGGCACTCTTCCCTAATATTCTATCAGCATTCTAAAAGAAGAAACAAGCAGACACATAACAAGTTTAGCATGTACTAGTACATGAAACTCATTTCGGTGAACCAGTTCACTAGTAAGGTGGACAAGATTAAACTACCAAGTCTTCTATTGCCAACTACTAGTACATAATAAAAGCATCAAACAAACATATATCTATGTCCTATGGTCACTGCATTGTCTTGCCAAATCAAAATAGAGACACGGTTCAAATCATATCAGTTCAAGACAAAGTAGCAGTGAAAGAATACAAAGCGTGGGAAACTACATGGCACAACAAGATTTCAGATGGGTACCACGGGTCTACATGTACAACAACACTATTGGCTCTGTTGTGATGCTAGTAATGTGCATGATATGAAAGTCAACTGTATACAAAATTGAAATTGAAATCAACAGAGTTATTGATAAGAGCAAACCTGTTAAAGAAACATGCGTGAACATACCTGCTATGCCATTGGAGTTTCGATTGGATCCTTCAATTTAAAAATAAGTTTGTATGAGTAAATACAGTGATACAAGAGCAAAGCAATCATAGTTAAGAAAGGCGCGCCTAAGCAAGCGCTTAAGCGCGCCTAGGCTCTAGGCGTTGGCAAAATGCATTGCGCATAACTACGCTTAATCTGTGCATAACTATGCATAAGCATGCGCTTTGGTCAGTAAAGCGCAAGGCGGTGGCAAAACGCACAATTAACGCCTATCGCTTTTTTGAACTATGATAGCAATGGAATCTTAATTAGAACAGTTGTTCTTCAGGTTTAGGCACTTGTTCTACATGAACAGAGTACAGTAAGACGCAAGAATATAATACTTAAAAATAGAAAACGAGCTCATAGACCTTACCACATTCTTGGTTCGGGACCAGTACAAAACAAGGCGTTCTCAGTCATCATCCAGTAAATGTGTCTCAGGAGAACGTAAGGGAATTTGATGAGTTTCTTAGCCGGTGAAGTACGTTTTCTTCAGGTAATTCCTATACTGCCACCAAGCATTCTTGGTAGCAGAGGTATTAGTATAGGTTACCTCATCCCGAGTTTCCAAATCGGTCCTTCTCTATAGAGAAAAATGGGAAAATTTGCTGTATTATAACCATCATGGAGGTAGGATGTATGGGACGAAGCAAAGTAATTGCCATGAATAACATTACTTACACATAACTCCTGGACAAACACCTGCAACTGGTATTTTCCTTCATCTTCAGTATAATATTTCCAAGATGGGAAGATACGCACATCGATTTAACAACATCAAATGCGATAGATGCTAAACTACGACTAGCTGGTTGTGCTTCCTCCACAGGAATAGGCGTACTAACTGGTGGAGTTGGGGTTCGTCGTGATAGTACTGGCCCTTTGGGCACTGGAGCTGCCTTACTAACTGCTCTTGTTTGGGAGCTCTGTGGTGGAGATGGTGATGTGTCAATAGGAACTGGGTTACTATCGGCTGGGGTTGGGGTTAGATTGGGTGAAGCTGGTTCTCTGTCCATCGCAGTAGGGGTACAATCTTCGAGAGTTTGGGTTATGTGTGGTAGGGCTGGTTCTTATGCATGTATAACCGGGGTGCTATCTCCACCAAGAGGTAGCATTATTTTATTTGAAGACCGTGTTTTTAGTCCGCTAGATACTAGCATCACCCGCTGCAATTCAAATGGCTGATAAACAGGAAATATAGTTGAATGTATAGACATCGTATGAGAGACATATGCAATGGATAGTGTGGAAAAAAGAGGGCATGAAATAGTTGACATGCATATTGTTTAACTAAAACGGATAGCATGACATAATTTCACATATATGATGTCTATCTAAACTGGATAGCATAGCATAACATAATTCAAAGATATGATGCATAACTAAACATGATCGCATGACATAATTCACCTACATGTTATCTAAGTAATCAGGACTGCATCATTTAATTCACATATGTGATTTATATGCTAAACAGAGGGCATTCGATATGATGTATTAACTAAGAACATGGTGTTGAATATTGTGTATATGATGTCTAAACTATGCAATGCAAGACACCGTGTGCATGATATGAGCAGTATAACCGTGCCAAGTTAGAGCATACACCTCAGTGGGGGAATAGGACTGGTCATCTGTCTCTGAATCCATCTCTGAGGAGCTATCGGGACCCAACAAGAGATCTGCTTCGATAGGTAGCACTGTCTGCTCTGAAGGCCTTGTTTTCACTCCAGATTTTTCCATCTCCCACCCAAATGGCTGATTCACAGGAAGAGTAGTTTAATGTACAAACATTGTCGACAAATGGAAATGTAATGAAGAAAAGGATGGGCAAGATATCATTCAAATATATGATGCCTAGTTAAACAGGATGGCATTGCACATTTCACATATATTGTGGCTGGCTAAAAGACACGAGACTGCATAATTCCCATATATGATATAGAAACTAAACAGGTGGCATTATAGAACATGTCTAAACTAAGAAGATGACATATATGATGTCAAAAGTAGGCACTGCAAGGCAACATATGCATGATATGACTAACATCATCATGCCAAGGTAGAGCAAACACCTTGGGGGGTAAATAGGAGTGGTCAGCGACGTCTGAATCCACCTCAGAACAGATATCTTCCTCTGGATTACAATCTGGAGAGGGGTGGGGAGGGTTTGCCATTGAACCCACCATGGAGCGATGTCTGCATGACATTGTATTGCCGTGCAAAACTCTTCTCTTTTTCTCTACATGTTCAGCATGACTATGTACAATATCTGACATGCATACGAAAAAAATATGGTGAGATTATGTAAGGAGAGCATGCAGAAATTTAGAGTGATGGTAACAACCAGTCGATCGACGTTTTCCCGTTGAACCAAAATAGCCCTAATGGATCGACGTGAATGTATAGTAATAAGTGATGCAACAAGTGTACAACCTCTTTGCCGTAGTCGTGTCGACCTCAGCATCATTGGGTTGGTCGATGAAGCAGTTGAGGCAGAGGTGGGTGTCGGAGGTGTGGAGGAAGATCTGAGGAATCTGTAGACGGTGTTCAGGGCACTGCTCTGTTGTGATGGATCGTTCTGTCATTGGAGCAGCTTCGGTGAGCCGTAAGACATCAAGGCTGAAGCAGCACAAGACAGACATCGTCAATCTCAAGTGGGATTCTAATAGCATCTCCAATAGATGATGTAAAATGGATGTAAAATTAACATCACCAAAAACCACCTGACTACAACAGATGAGGTAAAAACTGTTGACTCTGAACTTAACTGTCGGAACTGAAATTTACTGTGGAATCTGAGTGCTACTGTCGAAACTGAACGCAATGGTAGTAGAGAGGCACTTGACATGTAGTTTAGGGAGGGCCTGCAGTTCATCTTCAACCTGCACCCCCCTGAGCCGCCAGCCACCATCGGCCGAACCACCGGCCCCAGCGCCGCCTCGCCGCCCCGAAACAACTCGCCACCGCCGCCCCAGCCAGCCCTCTAGCCCCCCCCGCCCCCACCCTGAACCTGGCGAGCCCCCGTCCGTGCTGCGGGTGGTTCTTCCTTAACTCCGGTGAGCCCCCCAACCCCTGAAAATCGACTGACCCAAAAGTCAATTCAGTCGACTGAAGTGTGGCTTAATCGGAGCAGAGCAGCACCACGA
Organism: Triticum aestivum; assembly: GCF_018294505.1. NCBI lineage: Eukaryota > Viridiplantae > Streptophyta > Magnoliopsida > Poales > Poaceae > Triticum > Triticum aestivum. The sequence continues at coordinate 289,838,257 of NC_057807.1, forward strand.
GTGAGGGGGGGAGCAGCAGCAACAGCTGGGCGAGCGAGCGATCGAGCAAGAGCCGAAGCAGCAGCAGCAGCGTGAGCGAGCGAGTGAGAGCCGGAGCAGCAGCAGCAGATCCGGCTGGTATGGCCACCGCCGCCGAAGGGGCCTCGCACTGGGGGAGAGCCGCCATGGAGATGTCGCCCGCGGCGCCGGCTTCAAGGTAGCCGCTCCATGAGGGTGCGGGATGGAGCACCGTCGGCGCCGGGAGGTCGAGTTAAGGATAAGGTGCGATGCGATGAGTGTACAACCTCTTTGGTGGCACCGAGTAGGCCTCGGCTTCGTCCGAGGAGTCGGTGAGGATGCTGCGGTTCCGGTGGAGCAGGTTAAGGCGGCGTTGTGGGGATAGAGCAGCCGCGATAGACGAGGCGATCATCGGAGCAGCTCCTTGGAGGTGGAGGACGGGGTGGCTGAACCGGCGGGACGGTGAGATGGACGACGGATCCTCATCCGGGGAGGTGGACGAGGGACGTCGAGCTGTTGCGGTGGACGACACCGTCGGGGAAGAGGCTCCGATTGGGCAGTGGTGACGTGGCGGACGGAGGAGGGTGGGGTTTCGCGGCTGGAGCGGAGAGGTTATGGCGGCCTGGGATTTCGAATGGTGAAAATGGGGCGATGAGAGGGGGTGAAGCATGACTTAGGGACGCGCTTGTCCAAAATGTAGGGCGTGTTACAAAAGTACCCCCCACCGATTTGAACTAGCGGCCCTTTCGTCTCAGGGTTAGAAGGGGGATTTCACGTGTCAGGATTTGGCAGCTGGAGGGAGTTTTCGCGCGCGTTGTAATTTCGGGATAGCAAGGCGCGGGTTGTGAAGGCGCCAGTTTTGAGAGCACGATATCTGAATTTTCGGGATATAACAAGACGCGGGTTGAATTTTAGGGACAAGCCTAACGTGTAGTAATATTGTACTTGTACGTACCAAATCAATTCGCATTTCCCTCAGCCAAAAAGAAAACAAAAAAACTATTCACACCACACAAAGAGAGAGTCTTGCCCCGTTTTACTATACAAATGCTATTCAAAGCTACTCCCTCCTTCCATCTATATAGGGCTAATGCGTTTTTCGATGCTAACTTTGACCAAATATTAGAGCAATGATATATGACATGCAACTTACACAAAGCACACCGTTAAATTCGTTTGTGAAAGGTTCTTTCAATGATATAATTTTCACATTGTGCATGTCATGTACTATTAATCTTGTCAATAGTCAAAGGCGGTCTTAAAAATCTCATTACGCCCTATATAGATGGAAGGAGGGAGTATGAATCCATGTTATGTCCAATTAATTTTTTTCGCTTACTGTATAATGCATGTAACCTACTCATACCAACATTTTAGTGCATTCCAAATGTCTATACTACCGCTACAATTCGAACTAAATTTGAATTCGTTTCTCTATTTCAATAAGAATCTACAATCATGATTGTTGCCAACTTCAACCATCATAGTTTCCTTGCTATCCGCCAGATATAAATCGGGCGGCCTATAATGCAGGATGGCAGGCACACCATCATCAACAACTCCGTTTTTTATAAGAGTAGAGATAAAATATATTAAATGTAGTATAACATGTTCATAACCACACCATGTGTATCACCGTTATATATATTCACACATGCGTCAGTTTAAAACACTTTGATAAATTCTTCAAATATCCGAATTCACTTTTTATAATGAAGTATATATGATCTCTATTCGTCTTTTACACCCACACAACCCTCTTATCTTTGTAGCTAGTGCTAACTTTCTCTTGTGCATGCACACGCCCGTATCCCTCTCACCCTCCCTCAACATTCTCTAGCTCCATCGCGCACATTCGTCTTTTCACTTTAGGTCGTTCACCCACGGTGTGTGTAGGCCCCCAGCTCCTTTACGACACACATCGATCGATATGCCTCTCTAGCCAGGTGTGCCTAGCACAAACACAAGCTTCCCCTCTTCTCTTGTCACCGTCCATGCCTCACTCCCACCACTCTTTTCATTGTTCTCGTACTCGCACACTCCTCCCCCCTCGATATAGTATGCCTCTCGTACCACCTCCTACATGCATCCCTCTCTCTCTCTCTCTATCCTTCTCCTCGTGCCTCATTTGCTTCTAACACACACATGCATGTATACCGATCGATCTCCCAACATATACCTAGATTGACTTTAACTACCCCCCATTGATCAACGTACCTCACAAGTTATGTCTCTCCTTTCTCTAACAAACGGCGATTGATCTTCCTATGTAGTTACGTCTGCTTACCACAGCCACATTGTCCCCCCTCATCATTCGTGCATGCCTCCTGACCCGTCTCTCACACGCACGTGCATAGACAACAAGCAGCCATCTCCTCTCTTATTGATATTGCGGGTGTGCCCTCCGTTTGTCTAGCAAGCCTATCCCACCATTTGTTAGAAGCAACTCCACTACCACCCCCTCCAACACTCTAGCTCTGTCTCTCTCCCAACCTTATTCCTCTCCTGCACATATGCATGGATGCCGATCGATCTCCCTTAATACATGAGGCAGATCGATCTCCTTAATACATGAGGTAGGCCTCTCTCCTCCTCCACACATATACCAGCCATTGTACCTCTATAGTTAATTGGGCCTCCCTCTTTCCCCACCACACACAGATAGTCGAGCGCTGCAGGTAGGTATCCATGCCACAGAGACAAACTGCACATGTCCCCTCTCATGTTCCAGTAGGCCAGCCACTCTATATCTTTAACGTGGGCACACACAAATTCGATGGAACTCTTTATCGATCGCGCGCGCACACACACACACATCACCCCTCTCTTTGATTCTATGGACACCTCAAGCCGATGATACCTCCACTCTCTTCTCGTGGATCGCCCCCTCTATATATATGTTATATTCAGGACTCTATTTCACACACATTGCATATGTTACATTTTTTGATTGACCCCCCCAAAAAAAACTCTCAAGAACCCACACACTATATCTCTCTAGGTTTGTATCTCTCTCACACACCCCACGCAGGTGGTGTACGTATACAAGAAGAGAATAGGTGCACCGTGAACGTACTCACGCTTCGTGCCCAGCCACACCCGCGCGGGTACACGGTGGAGCTCATTTCTTTACGAAATGGCAGCCCACGTGCTAATTTGAACGCCTGTAGCGGTTGTTTACCTAGGGAGGTCGTGTACCACGCGTGCACGAAACAAAGTTCGACTTGACGCATTGCTGCGTTATTTTTAAATAAAGTTACATCGCTCAATGGCATGTACATAGAATATAAAACAATTTTTATGGAGAAAAAGGTAGTCCGCTCACTATATACAATGGAGCCTGCCTGCCTGGTTTGTCGCTCTTCAGAGCATCTCACACAAGGCTGCAGTGGCCTCTCTCTCTCTCTCACCGTTGGTCACTGATCCGGCTGCATCCCGTCCGCCGGGGGAAAGGGAGTGCGGTGGCCTCTCTCTCTCTCTCTCACCATTGGTCACTGATCCGACTGCGTCCCGTCTGCCCGGGGAAAGGGAAGAAGTGCATCATTTCTCCGTTCGACGGCGCCGAGGCAGCATGTCTCGATCTGCGGTACACGCCGTTCTATCTGACCAAGCTCCGGCGCGGCAGGGCCTACGCCACCTACTCGCAGATTCCACCCGCCGTTGCTCACCTAGTTACATCCCGACGACCTCCAGGTATCCCCTTCGGCATTGCTCCATTGTCCGTCTTCCCACGTCACTGCATGTGGATCTTCCATAGTTCTTTGCCCAAAATGTAGCTCGTCCGACGTACTTTCCATATTGCATTCTCGTCCTCACACCGTTTTAGACAAACACAACCGTGTTGTTATCTTCGCTTAGGACAAGGAATATGCTTCTTTTTTGTCGTCGCATGTGTCATCAACTGTTATTGGCTAGTATTGTTTCCTTTCTACCTCTTTTTTGCAAACAGGGCTATCCATTTCACCTCGTTGCTATCGCAACCTTTTGGTGAACTGCACAAATCACTTTTTTCTTAAGAGTGTTTTGTGCAGTTGTACTAAAATGTCACACGGGCAACGTCTCTACATTTCAGTGCGACTGCACAAAGTTAGATTGGTTTTGCTCTATCCTCCTCATCCAACTCCGAGCCTAATCTTCTCCAACTAGTTAGTCTTAAGAGAGACTACAAAGGTGACCGGATTCTATTTCTGTGTTTATTGTTTCATCAGCAATCCTCTATTATCGTAATCACACTTAATATCTTTGGAACAAGGACGCTCAACTCTATTTTAGTGGAACTGCACAAAATAATTGGAATGTTGCATGCTCCAGATAGCTACTTTTTTTCCCAACATGCCTTGTTGATTTAGACAGAGCTGGGGGGACGTTGCTGCCAATGAAAGCATGGATCAATTTTAATTTAACACCTTCTCACAACTCTGTCTTCAGTTGTGATGTAATTATTAGCTCTGATCTGCTAATAATTGACATGCATTAGCAAGGAAGTTAGTTTTTTATTGTTTCCGAAAGAGCATCGATGGCAAGACACGCGAAACAAAAGCTGAAAGCTCACACCATTGTACAATTTCATGTCGCTGGAAAATTATTTGTATAGTACGTCAATTATGTAAACAAATGATGGAAGCTTGATAGCATTGCCAGAAGCCTCTTCATCATCCGGGTCCATGTGCCATGCACAAAATTATACTCCTTCGTTCCTAAATATTTGTCTTTTTACAAATTTCAAACGGGCATATTTTAGAGTGTAGATTCACTCATTTTGCTTCGTATGTGTACTCCCTCCGTTCCTAAATATTCTATTCGTCTTTCTAGAGATTTCAACAAGTGACTACATACGGAGCAAAATGAGTGAATCTACACTCTAAAATATGTCTATATACATCCGTATGTGCCAGTCCATTTGAAATCTCTAAAAAGACAAATATTTGAGTAGTCACTCGTTGAAATCTCTAGAAAGACAAATACTCCGGAGTATATTTAAGAACCGAGGGGGTAGTGCACAACCGCATGGGAGACTCAGCCCGGTCGTTGCGCCGCATTAATAGTGAGTAATGAGCAGTCAAATCATAAGCCCCACCTTTCCCACTATAAGTTGCTTTGAAGAAGCAACCGTCAATACGCTCTTCTTTGAATCCGCTCATACTACTCCATCCGTCACTGTTTATACAGCGCGCTTCAGAAAGAAGAAAAAATCTGTGGGACCAAGGCGACTAGCGATCGGCCTAAAAAATAGCATTGGTAGTTATAGCACGGTGTCTATTACTAGAGGGAATAATGCGTACACATATGCATGTAGTGCTTCCACCCCGGGTACACACGTGCATGCACTTACTCCACTCCGTAGTAGTACAGAGTACATGGAGAGAAAATTGTGGACTTGATTGTGGTTACCACGCCCTAATTAATTGAGCATTAAACCAAACGCGTCTAAAGTCTCTCTGGTGGTGGAAATGCATTGAGAGAAATGCATCATAATGAAGCGCGCCCTGTAAACTGTGACGGAGGGAGGAGTAATATGAAGGTACAAAACCAAGTACGCGTATGGCCAGTCGGTCAACGCACCTCCTCTTGGCATATCACTGACATGTGGGACAGGAGTGTGAGCAAACCAATCTCAATTGATGGCAAAGAGCCAACCCGTCGTTCCTTGAGAGAGACGAGGAGCGAGAATACATAGACGGGCTCGCACAGAGGCCAAGATATATTCGAGCATGGTTGGTTGATCGATATCATTCGTTACATGTTGGGCAGCCGTTTTCCGCCCTTTTCCGGAATAAACGTGTACTTTATCAGAGATAAAAAAATAAGAGTACTGACGCTCCACCATGCGGTTCTAGTAGTAGTACTACTCGTACTACTGCGCTGGCTCTTCGCCTCTTCATGAAGTCGAACAATGATGGTACTCCGCATGTTGGGTACTACAGTGTATGACTTTGACAATCTGACACTGAATGGACTGATGCATGTCCACCGAGGGTAGGTTGCATTAGTCAAAAGGCGTAAGCGAGCTTCACCTTGTCCTACAAGCTTCTCCTCGTTCTATGAGTTGACGGGACACACCAAAAAGTAGTGCTTGTCCATACTCCCTCTTTTCCGGTTAATATGGCTTAATCTTTTTTCGGGCAAATGAGAGAGCTTTATTCATATATAAGCATTCTTAGGACGATCAGCCAAGATAATGGTCACTAGGAAGCGAGGTACCCCGCAAAAAAAAAGAAGGAAGCGAGGTATTTCATCAAGCCAGCTCTCCGCCACATTCAAAGTGCAGCCAGCACGGTTCGCACGAAGATGCGCCGCAAGGTTTGCTGACCTGTTTACATGCTGAATAACAAAAAAAGAGGAAATATTACCGAGCGCTACTATTTGTAATAGGATATGAGCCAGAATTAAGCGAGAATTGTGGCGAGTGTTCCATGCAATCAACTTCCATTATCACATGCGAGAACCCTCGAAGAGAACCAAATGTGTTGAAGATTGCTTTTATCACATTTTAAAATTATAATAGAGTGCAGACGCTCCTCCATCCGGTTCCTAGTACTAGTATAGTATGTACCTTTATAGACTATAGTAGTAGTACTAGTACTAGTAAACTTTGCGCTCGGTTGTTTGCCTATTCGGGAAGTCGAACAATAATAGCACTAGTAGTATAGTGTATGCTTCTGGCAATCTGACACCGAATTAACTGTTGCACGTCCACCGCTTGAGCGAGGGAGAGCTTGCATTAGTCAAAAGTTTCTCCTTGTCCTATGAGCCATCACGCGCAAGATTCTCCCGTCCTGCAACCTTCTCCTCATTCGGCAAGTTGACAGGACACAGCAAAGTAATGCTAGTCCATACTGCCTCCTCTCCGGTTAATATGGCTTAATTTCAAACGAGATAAATACACTGTCCGTCACTGTATATTTGTAAAAATACGGTCAGTGGACTTCATAATACGCTCATTGCGCTCAATATATATTTTTTCCGGTGTTTATACGGTCACTAGCTCACCCTGACTGAGTATGTGTGTGCATGCATGTGTAGGTTGAGCACTTGAGCGTGACCGTGTGTGTTCCGTCGTGTGCTCGGACATGCATGCATTAGGGCGTCGCGCGCGTTTTTGCGTCCATGTGTACGTTGACTGTTGCATACACATAGGGGGAGTACGTGTAGGGGCCACTAAGGAGCAGTCAAATCACACAGTAAGTTAGTCGGAAGAAGAAACCATCATTTCACTCTTGAATGACACGTACGCAATATAAAATGGTTGATATGGAGAGAAAAAGAAAACCACTATATATACACTAGCAGGAGCCTAAGCTACAAGCCTGCTTGCTTAGGTTTCTCTCTTCACAAGCATAGAACGACGGGCCTGATCCCGCAGCTGGGGGAAGGGAACAATGTTCTGCGTAGACGCAGTCGACATCGGTGAGGGAGAAAACCACAGTCGGTGCGTCCCAATCGGGAGTCACCGCGGTTTGGGCCGATGCCGCATCCCAAGCGCCCTTCTAGCTACAACCTGACGTCCCAGGTAGTCCATCTTCCTTTTGGAGCCGGCTTGCTCCATTGCCGTAGCTCCATCTCCATGTTGATCTTTCTCTACTTCTACCGGCTTCTACTTGTGATGAGTTTATGTCTCATGAACTAGTGCCAGTACTATTATTCTAATCACACTTCTTCAATATCTTTGCCATCAGGGATGCTCAGGTCGATTTTAGTGGAACTGCACAAAAGCATAGTATGATCCGAGGGCGCCAACTGTCTTTCCTTCGACAGGTTCTACCTGGCCAGGAAATTAAATCATGTTTAGGGTTTAGGGTTTAAGTCATAGTGATCCCATCAGTAGTTTTTCTTTCGTACACGCTCTCGCAACTTTTTTCTTTAGTTGTGAAGTAAATATTGTCTATGAGCTGTGAATCATTGAGATGCATCAGCATGCGTGTTAGTTTTCCTTTTTATTTGATGGAATGTTGTAACGGGGCAACCTTGGAATAGGAATGAAAATGTAGTGGAAAGTTTCCGTTTTTCCAGAGAAAAAATGGAAACAGAGAGAAACCAACATTTCGTTTCGTTGGATCGTGCCATCGAGAAAAACCAACATTTAAATCACGTCTGTCGTGTTCATGTCTCACCCTCCTCCACGGCTCGACCCCACACGGTTGCTCGGCTTGCCACTCACCGCAAACCGAGTATACGATAACTTTCCCGCCTGCTTGTCGATGGACCGCGACATGGAGTACTAGCACTACTGGAAGAGATTGATGAGTTGGGAGAGGACAGCTAGCTGTAGCACGGACTCCCAAGAACTTTTTACATGCATGTTGTAGCTGGCTATTGCGACCTTTGAACGCGGAGCAGCCGCGTGCACCCTGGAGCGGCACGGGCGACGCTCTCTCGGCCGGCACGCCACTTCAATGCCGGCGCCAGTGAGAGGTCACGTCCGCTCTGGCTGGGCATGAATGCGACACTGACCGTTTCGGGCAGGAAGCATGCACGGGTGATGAAGAGGGTTCGGGTTGGTCAGGACCTGCCGTGGCAGCAGTCCGGACGTGCGTAAACAAGAGATGTTGTACGTTAGTATTGCTGCGTATATAATTAACAACGTAAATAATGTGCCAGTTGGACAAATATGATTGGAGATGGAGATGGAAATGGAATTTTACGTAAACACGGATATGCATGTCTATGTCTATGTGTGTGTGCGCGACGACTCTCGCGACCTAGAAGCGGGGGCGTGTTTTTGATCGAGTTTTCTTTCTTGGTACGTTAGAAAATCAGTTTGTCTAATTCACATCTAGATGTTATTTAAGGATATCACATCTAAGCTCCCACAAGTATATAATGTAGCAACAAGAAACAAAAAAAACTAGGACAAAAAAAATATACCACAAACAGAGTGGACATCAACTTAGATGTGACATAACTATGTCACATCTAAATGTGTCCTAGACAGACCCTTAAAAAATTGTTCGCCAGTTTTCATTTCTTTTTTCCGGTAACACGCGTATTCTATTTAAAACCACTGCTATGGAGAGATTTTTTTACTCCATTATAGCCTCTTGTTTGATAGAGTTTCTCTCGTCTCACTCTCTCACCCTCTCCATATCAAAACAAGAAGACAGTGTCCACTCTATCTCTCTCCTCACCGGTGGTCACAGATCCAGCTGAATCCCGTCCGCTGAGGGAGGTGAGGAGGTGCAGCGTTGACGTTGTCGCCGTCGGCGACGGAGGAAGCTGATGCGCACCGTCCTCTCGGAGTCGGCGCTGGCGCAGACGAAGATCCTCCGCGCCCTTGTTCGCTGTCGTCGTGTGGGCAGATCCCGCCAGCCCGCCTAAACGACATCTCGCCCACCTGAGGTATAACTTCTTGTACTGGTCCAGCTCCCCAGGTCGCTGCGTGCGGGTTTTCTTCTATGCGACTACTCCCCAGCTCCCCATGCATAGTAGCTAGGGTTCGTCAGCTGGTCCAACATCACCTACTAGTCCTATTATAGAGGAAATGCCACTCGAAAAGTTGTCCTGATTTATGCCTCGGTGGAGGTATACATGTTGTTTCGACAAAAAGTACATGGTGGTTGTACTATCACTGGTTAAATGAATGCTTTTTTTCTCGGGTATCCTGGTTTAGTTCCCATCAAGATAATTATGATGCTTCTGTTTGTTGGTGTACTTTTAATTAATTCTTATTGACAATTGAGATGTCGTTGCTAACCCATCAAGGAATGACCGAGAAGCTTTACAGAGTATTATTAGACACCGGTGACATGACTAGTCTGCACAGAGCATTGGCAATTTAACAACATGTGGAGTGCCCTGGGCAAGAAGTGCCCAAACAAGTACAAGAAGCTACGGCAGGACTCCATGATCATAGGCATTACATATTTTGAATGGGAAAAGCTTGTCAAAGTTTAATCATTGATGTTAGCAAGAAGACATTAGTTTAATATATTGGAATTGGAAAACCTTGTCAAAATTTGCTCATTGAAGTTAGCCAAAAGACATGCATTTGATATTTTTGAGTGGGACGCCCTTGCTGTGAGCAGCGTCGAGTGTTTTTTCCTATTCCTGTGTTCAGTTTAGAAGTAAATAGTTACTCTGCTGAGATATTCCTGTGTTAAGAGTTTGTTCTGAATATTGTCTATGTAATGCCACGCCTTGTGTTTGATTGCAAAGTTGAGCTTGGAATGTTGTGGCATGCGGCATCACGAGCTGTTCACCGTGCCTCCTGAGAATAATGCTTCATATTGTTTTGCATGTCGATCTAATGCCAGTGATTTGCTTGTTAAGAAGATCATCCTCTTCTGTTGTTTCCGTGCTTAATAAGTTCATCGTCTGATGTTTCATTCATAGCCTATACGACAAGTCGGGTAGGTTAGACGTGAAACCATATGATCTTCCGACCAACTCATGATATTAGGCCGTGATTAGATCATCGTTTTACAACAAAAACCGCTTGTAAAACTGACACTTGTAAATTAAAGCAAATGGTCTCGGGCGAAGGAGCTTGGTTGGTCGATTTCGACTAGTAAAATATCGGAAGTACTTCACACACAATAAAAACGCTGAACTACACTCGGACGATTGCTAATCCAGCCGTTAGCTGTTGTTTCAGCATTGCCCATGATTGGCATGATACGCACGTCGTTCATGTATCATCTGGTAATGTCGTCCATATAGCAGTGCTCGTAAAATATACACTGGTCTCTCAAATTACATGCATAACCCGCCGGTTTTACTTACAGACCTCGGGCCCTCGGTATCATGACACCTGTATTTTACGCGTTGTTTCCGATGACGAGTAAATTACACTTCTATGTTAATACAGGTTTGAAATAAACCAGAGCTCCCAAGCGCGGCCTTACCGTTTCATGCCATCTCAGTTTCTCGAAGGTGCTCATAGGTGTCCGATGATTCTGGCTTCCTGAATGAGCAATGGGCGTTGTATCAGACCATCCGTAGGGCCCGCAAGGCCCTCTCCATTGTCCTTCGAGTTGTTGCGCTCGCCGTGGCGCCGAGCATTGTTAACATCATCAATGAACATGAGGATTCAGGAGATGACTTTATTTTGATTGGATGACACTAGGGACCCACTAGGGCCATAGCCGTACGTACGCAAGTGCCTCCTTATTATGTACAACTATTTTTTTTGCTTTCTCCTGGTTTCCTGACATCACGGTCCCACACCATTGTCAACCTATGTAGTCAATATAAATGAGAGAATTGCACAAGGTTCGTCCAACAGCTGGGACCAAGCAGCTCAAGCAGTATTTGTGTTTTTGAGGCGTGAGCACTGCAGAGTTTTTCTTGGCGATTATTTCGTTGTTGTTCAGAGGAGAGCAGGGTATTAACTGGGCGGTTGTGGCCCGTCTAGCCTAGGCCAGATATCCAGCCCAGATACTAATTTTTTCAAGATGAAAATGGCTAGCCCAGCTATACATCTTTTTGAGGAATACCTAGGCAAGGTCAACTTGTTATTCTCCGCCCCGCTGGGCTACAAACCTTTCCTAGGAGGGATGCATTAGGCTTAACAGGAAAATGGGCTTTAAAAATAATAAATGGGATGTAATTATAAAAACTGGGCAGTAACTATAATAAAATGCACCAAACACAAAATTAGTTTATAAAATATTATTTATGGATTTTGAAAATCTTAAATTTTCATTGTTGCACGCGCAATGTTTCGTTGGATTTTTACGTAATACAAATTTATATTTAATCTGACTAGAAATTTCGGGATAAAAATATTTAGGATCCCATCAAAATGTGGGAAATTTTATTGAATTCTGTCTTCAACGGTTGGTTGAAATTATTAATCATTGTCCTAGCTAGAAAATGGGTTGTACTTTTAACAAACTGTAAATGGGCTGTTGTAAATTCCATTAGAATTCAAAAATGGGCTGTACATTCTTACAAAACGCAAATGGGCTATAAGTTATCTGCCACACACTTGTGGGCCTACTAAGTGACGCGTCCCCTGAAAAAATAAGTTGATGCGTATGCAAGGCTTTGTCAACTTATTATAGTCAACACACGGTTCTAGCAGCAGTGGCTGTTGGATGTCTATCCAACGGATGTCGTGCTTCTTCTTCAATCTCGGATATTCTTAGCTTCGGCCGCCCAAAAAATGATTCCTCCCCCTGACATCTGGGGCGCACTGTTTTGGAGGCTGACCTGTGGGTCTACTAAGTTGGAGCGTACCAAGGGCTTTGTCAACTTAGTCAATATAAACGATTCTAGCTTCAGTGACCGTACGATGTCCATCCAATGGCCGTAGTGCTTCTTCAACCTGTGGTCTTCTTGGTCCAGCCGCCCAAAGCAGCGCCGGTCGTGCCGCCTGCTCCTGCCTCCCGTGGCCGGCTGTGCTACCGCGGAGGCCTCACTGCCCCCATACTACTCCCACCGCTGGCCAGGCCATCCCTCCACTCACCCACACCCCCTGTTATTCTGCGGCGACGACAGCCTCACACCGCAGCCGAACTAGTGAACCCTCGTACTCCTCTCCGTGCGGGCTTCCACTGTTGTGTCTTCCCCGGCTCCGCATCGTCCCCTTCCTAGGCCTCGCCGTCGTCCACCGCCCTGGTGCACTCGGCGCGGCGTGGTGAACATGGTCAACGACCGACTTCCATCGGAAGAGTACTGTACGTGGAGAGGCTGATAGCTGGGTCCACGGCGGCCGCAAGGAAGTGCCTCCTTATTACGTGAAAAATAATTATTCCTCCACCTGACAGCAGCGACCCACTGGACGGGCCACCTTATTTCATGAAAAAAATGTTTCCCCCTGACTGCTGGGACCCACCGGACGGGTCATCGTATTTCACGAAAAAAACATTCCCCCCGCTGTCAGCTTGGACCCACCGGAAGTGCCTCCTTATTACGCACAAAAAAATGAATACTCCCCCTGCTAGCTGGGACCCACCTTGGTGGGAGGCTGACTTGTGGGCCTACTAAGTTGACGGGGATGGAGAGCTTTGTCAACTTAGTCAATATGAACGATTCTAGCTCCAGTGACCGTACGATGTCCATCCAACGGCCGTAGTGCTTATTCAACCTCTGGTCTTCTTGCTCCAGCCACCCAAAGCAGCGCCGGTCGTGCCGCCTGCTCCTGCCTCCCGTGGTCGGCTGTGCTGCCAAGGAGGCCTCACCGCCCCTACTGTTCCCACCGCTGGCCAGGCCCTGCGGCGACGGCAGCCTCACATCGCATCCGAACGAGTGAACCGTCATACTCCTCTCCGCGTGGGCATCCACTGCCGCGTCTTCACCGACTCCACGTTGTCCCCTTCCTAGGCCTCGCCGTCGTCCACCGCCTGGTGCTCTCGACGCGGCATGGTCAACGTGGTTAAGGAACGACTTCCATCGGACATGGACTGTACGTGGAAAGGCTGACAGCTGGGTCCACGGCCGCAGCAAGGAAGTGCCTCCTTATTACGCGGAAAATAATGATTCCTCCACCTGACAGCAGGGACCCACCGGACGGGCCACCGTATTTCGTGAAAAAAAATTCCCCTGACTGTTGGGACCCACCAGCTACACCTTCGCACGCAAGGAAGTGCGTCTGGGCAAAAAAATGTGATTCGCCCCCCTGACTGCTGAGACCCACCAGCTACATCTTCGCACGCAAGGAAGTGCCTGACAGTCGGGACCCACCTGGTCGAAGCATACGTAGCGTTGTCATTCTGGTCGCGAACGTGTACGTACATATATACTGGTGGATGTAGAGGCGCGCACGTGTCGTAGTAGAGGCGCGCATGTAGCATGTACACGTACGTACAACGGCCAGGGTGCAAGAAAGAAAATACGGCCACGTATGTGTACATATGGGCGGGGTCTCGAACGCCTACTCATGCATACGTACGGAGAGTGCTCGTGTACATGGCTGGGCCGGAACGGAGAAACAACGTCGTCGTCGTGTTCATGGGGAGGCAATGGGATGCGTTGTGTTCATGGGGAGGCAACGGAATGCGTCCTGTTCATCAGAAGGCAACGAAACGCGTGGGAGCCAACTGACTGCGTCGGAACGGAATGCGTGGTCATGTTCATCGGGAGGGCTTGGACGGAATAGGCGATGGAAACGAGGCCTGGCATACCGCAGAACGGAGGAAACGAACCTCCTACGTTTGGAACAGGGTCCTGTTGATCGGGAGGGGTGTGGCGTACCGCAAAACGGAGGAAACGGACCTCCTACGATCAAAATGGGGGTCCTGTTGATCGGGAGGGGTGTGGCGTACCGCAAAACGGACGAAACGGACCTCCTACGGTCGAAACGTGGGTCCTGTTGATCGGGAGGGGTGTGGTGTACCGCAAAACGGATGAAACGGACTTGTGTTGGAGCGCTACGGCCGAAACGGGGGTCCTGTTCATCGGGAGGGGTGTGGCGTACCGCAAAACAGGACTCCACGGGATACTGTTCATCTCCACCGTCAACCTCCTCCAGCCTCCACGGGCTACCGTCGACCTCCTCCAACCTCCATGGGCTCCTGTTCATCCAGCCTCCATCGTGCGCTACTCCACCGGCTACTATTCAACCACAACTCCACGGGCACCCCTCCACCATCTACTGTTCATCCAGCCCTCCACACCACGGGGTCCTGTTCAACCACCCCTCCACGGGCACCCCTCCATCGTCTACTGTTCATCCAACCCTCCACACCACGGGGTCCTGTTCATCTAGAGGCAACGCCACCGCTCACTGTTCATCCAAACTCCCTCGCAACACTCACTGTTCATCCCAGAGGCAGCATCGATCGGCTTCAGTTAGCAGCAGTAGCGAAGGAATCGCTCGATCGGGTTCAGTTAATAGCCATTGATCGATCACTCGGGTTCAGTAACGCGTAGCCTACAATGCAATCGCTCGGGTTCAGTTAGAGCCCAACGCCTCGCTCGGGTTCAGTTAGAGCCAACGCCTCGCACACACGCGCGTACGTGTACGAGAGAAACGCGCATCGCTCGGCCCCCGACCTCCCACCGTAACCAGGAACTCCCCGAAATTTTCCTCGCCCTCGCTTCTACCATGGTTTTTTCCGTCATGGACGGCCCAAAGAATGTCATGCAGCTGCGTCTCCGGCCCACCCAGGATGAAAAGCCCATTTTCTGTCATGAATTTTTGTCATAGAAGTAGGAGCCCACCACATCTATGATGATACCGGGTTTTGTCACAATTATCGTCATAGAAGTGTCATATGTATGACAGGAAAAAAATTCGTTCGGCCCAAAATGTCACGGATGTGTCTTTTTTTGTAGTGACCGATCTTTATGTCTCGACCATTTCGAGACTCCTCGTCATGTCCCCAATGTCATCCGGTACTCCGAACTCCTTCGGTACATCAAAACACATAAACTCATAATATAATCGTCATCGAACTTTAAGCATGCGGACCCTATGGGTTCAAGAACTATGTAGACATGACCGAGACACATCTCTAGTCAATAACCAATAGCGGAACCTGGATGCTCATATTGGCTCCCACATATTATACGAAGATCTTTATCGGTCAAACCGCATAACAACATATGTTGTTCCCTTTGTCATCGGTATGTTACTTGCCCGAGATTTGATCGTCGGTATCTCAATACATAGTTCAATCTCGTTACCGGCAAGTCTCTTTACTCGTTCCATAATACATCATCTTGTAACTAACTCATTAGTTACAATGCTTGCAAGGCTTATAGTGATGTGCATTACCGAGTGGGCCTAGAGATACCTCTCCAACAATCGGAGTGACAAATCCTAATCTCAAAATACGTCAACCCAACAAGTACCTTTAGAGACACCTGTAGATCACATTTATAATCACCTAGTTACGTTGTGACGTTTGGTAGCACACAAAGTGTTCCTCCGGTAAACGGGAGTTGCATAATCTCATAGTTATAGGAACATGTATAAGTCATGAAGAAAACAATAGCAACATACTAAACGATCAAGTGCTAAGCTAACAGAATGGGTCAAGTCAATCACATCATTCTCCTAATGATGTGATCCCGTTAATTAAATGACAACTCATGTCTATGGTTAGGAAACTTAACCATCTTTGATTAACGAGCTAGTCAAGTAGAGGCATACTAGTGACACTATGTTTGTCTATGTATTCACACATGTATTATGTTTCCGGTTAATACAATTCTAGCATGAATAATAAACATTTATCATGAAATAAGGAAATAAATAATAACTTTATTATTGCCTCTAGGGCATATTTCCTTCATCTGCTTTGTGGTGACCACCTCCATGGCCACAATTACCATCAGCCAACCACGCGGGTCGCCCCCTTCGTTTCCCTTGCTGCACTGCAGCGGCTTGGCATCTCCAGCACCGCCTGCTGCTGGTCGCTTCCACCCCTGGACCCGTTGTTCCTCCTTGTCTTTGAGCTGTGCTGTCTTATCGTCGCCCTGCCGCATGTCCGACCCTTTCCACATGGCCCTGCTGGCCTCGCCTCTACACAGCGTCGCCCTTGCCCAAGCCAAGTGTCACCAAGTCCCTGATGGATGCGCCAAGTTCCCCGGGAGACCCGTTTCCTTAAGTTCGACTATGTTTTGCTGCCCTGGCCGAAACGTCAAGTACACGAGGATCCTCAATTTTGGATGCACCAAGTTCCTCTTCAAAAATGTACGACTACATCTGATGTGGATTTTGTCAAGTACCCCTTCGGATTCGTCGCCGAAGACCCGATTAGCAAAAACGCCAAGTTCCACCACCGCCGACCGCGAAGGGATTGGAATCATCAAGTACCTCTCCGAAAAGAATGTGTACCATTACTTCCACGACGAGATGAATACGACTATGAAATGTGAACGACTACTTCCCACGACGACCTGTCTACTTCCTCCACATCCCATCCAACCCGAACCGTCCCGATTGCACGCTTCGAAGGTATAACCGCCGAGATGACCTTCCAAGAACGAATGCATGTGTTGTATGAGATGCTTGTGTTTGCACCGTGTGCAAGTTTTCATTGCAAGATCCTCCTTGTTTGCCATGCCGTCGACCCGTGGGAACTCGGTAATCCGGGATCATCCCACCATCTTTTGCATGTTCTGCACACCCACACTTTCTTTTGCACCGACATCTCAACGAGTTGTTAGATCATCAGAATGTTGTCGTGGCACCATTTCCGTTGTCGTTGCTGTGGCACCCCTTTCGTTCCACCATGGTGATAAATGCTTCATAACATGCTCTTGTCAACATTTTCATAAAATTGCATAAAACTTGCATATGTCATCCACATCATGATAACAACATTTAAAATGTTTAAAATTGTTGTTTGCTTTAAAATTGCTAAATGACATGGAGATTTTATAGAATTGTTGTTTGTTATTTCCGGCCTCATTTAAGTTGCCTAGCTAGGTAGTTTTATTATGCTTCACCCCTTGCCATGTTAATTAACATTTAATAATTGTTGAGTATCTTAACCAAAAATGAACCAAATATTTCGAATGTGGTGTTTTGTCTATATGCAACTCGTTGCATATTGAGATCCACTTAATTTGTAGTATTTGATTGTTGCACTTTGCCAGGCCATGCCTCATTAAAATGGTCATGCATCATATTTGTTTGTGCATCATGCCATGATTATGCCTGTTTGTTTACTATGTTGTTTCCTTCTTTCCGGTTGTGCTTCTTCTTGATAGTTCCTGTTGTGTTGCGATCGTGAGGATTCGTTCGACTACGCTTGGATTCATCTTCGCCCGTTCATCTTCTTCATGGACTCGTTCTTCTTCCTAGCGGGATTTCAGGCAAGATGATCGTTACCCTGGATCTTACTACTATCATTGCTATGCTAGTTGTCTCGATGCTATCGCTATGTCGCGCTACCTACCTCTTGTTTATCAAGCCTCCCAATATGCCATGATACAGCCTCTAACCTTTTTCACCATCCCAGCAAACCGTTTTTTGGCTATGTTACCGCTTTGCAGCCCCTCCTATAGCGTTGCTAGTTGCAGGTTGTTCCATGTTGGAAGATGGATATTTTGGGATATCACAATATCTCTTATTTAATTAATGCATCTATATACTTGGTAAAGGGTGGAAGGCTCGGCCTTATGCCTAGTGTTTTGTTCCACTCTTGCCGCCCTAGTTTCCGTCATACCGGTGTTATGTTCCTTGATTTTGCATCCCTAACACGATGAGGGTTTATGAGCCCCTCTTGACAGTTTGCTTTGAATAAAACTCTTCCAGCAAGGCCCAACATTGGTTTTACCATTTGCCTAATAACAACTAAAACTTAAATAGAGGATTTTTTCTGGACCCCTAGTATTTTTAATCAACCCCCGGGCCAGTGCTCCTTTGAGTGTTGGTCCAAACTAGAGCACCGTGTGGGACTGCCCCTAGGCAACTTGGGGTATTTGGCTCCTGTACACTTTGCTCATCCATGGTGCCCTAAGAACCAGATACGTGCGGCTCCTATCCGGATTTGTCGGCACACCGGGAGGTCTTGCTAGTTTTGTTTTACCATTGTCGAAATGTCTTGTGCACCGGGACCCCGAGCCTGATTGGATGTCCCGCGATGAAGGATTGTCTCCGCGGATCATGAGCTTATAATGGGCTAAGTTGGGACACCTCTGCAGGGTTTGATCTTTCGAAAGCCATGCCCGTGGTTATGTGGCAAATGGGAGTTTTTAATATCCGGTTGTAGAAGACTTGACACCAGATCCGAATTAAAATACCCAACCATGTGTGTAACCATGATGGTCTCTTTTCCTGTGGGTCGACAAGAGAACACGGTGGGGTTATGTTTGAACGTAAGTAGTTCAGGATCAGTTCTTGATCATTACTAGTTTGCGACCGTTTGTGTAGATTCTCATCTTATTCTTGTACTCGTATGTTAGCCACCATACATTGCTTAGTCGCTGAAGAAAATATGCCCTAGAGACAATAATAAAGTTATTATTTATTTCCTCATATCATGATAAATGTTTATTATTCATGCTAGAATTGTATTAACCGGAAACATAATACATGTGTGAATACATAGACAAACATAGTGTCCCTAGTATGCCTCTACTTGACTAGCTCATGAATCAAAGATGGTTAAGTTTCCTAACCATAGACATGAGTTGTCATTTGATTAATGGGATCACATCATTAAGAGAATGATGTGACTGACTTGACCCATTCCGCTAGCTTAGCACTTGATCGTTTAGTATGTTGCTGTTGCTTTCTTCATGACTTATATATGTTCCTATGACTATCAGATTATGTAACTCCCGCTTACCGGAGGCAAACTTTGTGTGCTACCAAACATCACAATGTAACTGGGTGATTATAAAGGTGCTCTACAGGTGTCTCCAAAGGTACTTGTTGAGTTTACGTATTTCGAGATTAGGATTTGTCACTCTGATTGTCGGAGAGGTATCTCTGGGCCCTCTCGGTAATGCACATCACTATAAGCCTTGCAAGCAATGTAGCTAATGAGTTAGTTACGGGATGATGCATTCCGTAAACGAGTAAAGAGACTTGCTGGTAACGAGATTGAACTAGGTATTGAGATACCGATGATCGAATCTTGGGCAAGTAACATACCGATGACAAAGGGAACAACGTATGTTGTTATGCGGTTTGACCGATAAAGATCTTCGTAGAATATGTAGGAGCCAATATGGGCATCCAGGTTCCACTATTGGTTATTGACTGGAGACATGTCTCGGTCATGTCTACATAGTTCTCGAACCCGTAGGGTCCGCATGCTTAAAGTTTCGATGACGGTTATATTATGAGTTTTTGAGTTTTAATGTATCGAAGGTTGTTCGGGGTCCCGGATGTGATCACAAACATGACGAGGAGCCTCAAAATGGTCGAGACATGAAGATTGATATATTGGATGACTATATTCGGACACCGGAATAGTTCCAGGGGTTATCTGATAGATATCAGAGTACCGGGGGTTAGCGGAACCCCCCGGGAAGCTATTGGGCCTTATGGGCCTTAGTGGAAAGGAGAGAGGGAGGCCAGGAGGTGGCACGCGGCCCCCCTTGCCCCAATCTGAATTGGGAAAGGTAAGGGGGCGGCAGCCCCCCTCCTCCTTCCTTCTCTCCACCTCCTCATTCCCCTTCTCGTACTTGGAATAGGAAATGGGGGGCCAAACCTACTTGGAGTAGGATTGCCCCCCCTAGGGCGTGCCTCTCCCCTTGGCCAGCCCTCTCCTCCTCCCCCCTTATATACGGAGGAGGGGGGCACCCCATAGAGACAACAATTGATCATTGATCTCTTAGCCGTGTGCGGTGCCCCCTCCACCATAGTCCTCCTCGATAATATCACAGCGGTGCTTAGGAAAGCCCTGCGATGGTAGAACATCATTATCGTCACCATGCCATCGTGCTGACAGAACTCTCCATCGACACTCGGCTGGATCGGAGTTCGAGGGACGTCATCGAGCTGAACGTGTGCAAGAACTCGGAGGTTCCGTGCTTTCGGTGCTTGATCGGTCGGGCCGTGAAGACTTACGACTACATCAACCGTGTTGTGCTAACATTTCTGCTTACGGTCTACGAGGGTATGTAGACAACACTCTCCCCTCCCGTTGCTATGCATCACCATGATCTTGCGTGTGCGTAGGATTTTTTTTGAAATTACTACGTTCCCCAACAGTGGTATCAGAGCCTAGGTTTTATGTGTTGATGTTATATGCACGAGTAGAACGCAAGTGAGTAGTGGGCGATACAAGTCATACTGCTTACCAGCATGTCATACTTTGGTTCGGTGGTATTGTTGGATGAAGCGGCCCGGACCGACATTACGCGTACGCTTACGCGAGACTGGTTCTACCGACGTGCTTTGCACACAGGTGGCTGGCGGGTGTCAGTTTCTCCAACTTTAGTTGAACCGAGTGTGGCTACGCCCGGTCCTTGAGAAGGTTAAAACAACACTAACTTGACGAACTACCGTTGTGGTTTTGATGCGTAGGTAAGAACGGTTCTTGCTCAGCCCGTAGCGGCCACGTAAGACTTGCAACAACAAAGTAGAGGACGTCTAACCTGTTTTTGCAGGGCATGTTGTGATGTGATATGGTCAAGACGTGATTTTATATTTTATTGTATGGGATGATCATGTTTTGTAACCGAGTTATCGGTAACTGGCAGGAGCCATATGGTTGTCGCTTTATTGTATGCAATGCAATCGCCCTGTAATTGCTTTACTTTATCACTAAGCGGTAGCAATAGTTGTAGAAGCAATAGTTGGCGAGATGACAACGATGCTACGATGGAGATCAAGGTGTCGCGCCGGTGACGATGGTGATCATGACGGTGCTTCGGAGATGGAGATCACAAGCACAAGATGATGATGGCCATATCATATCACTTATATTGATTGCATGTGATGTTTATCTTTTATGCATCTGATCTTGCTTTGATTGACGGTAGCATTATAAGATAATCTCTCACTAAATTTCAAGATAAAAGTGTTCTCCCTGAGTATGCACCGTTTCCAAAGTTCATTGTGCTAGACACCACGTGATGGTCGGGTGTGATAAGCTCTACGTCCATCTACAACGAGTGCAAGCCAGTTTTGCACACGCAGAATACTCAGGTTAAACTTGACGAGCCTAGCATATGCAGATATGGCCTCGGAACACTGAGACCGAAAGGTCGAGCGTGAATCATATAGTAGATATGATCAATATAGTGATGTTCACCATTGAAAACTACTCCATTTCACGTGATGATCGGTTATGGTTTAGTTGATTTGGATCACGTAATCACTTAGATGATTAGAGGGATGTCTATCTAAGTGGGAGTTCTTAAGTAATATGATTAATTAAACTTAAATTTATCATGAACTTAGTACCTGATAGTATTTTGCTTGTCTATGTTTGTTGTAGATAGATGGCTCGTGCTGTTGTTCCGTTGAATTTTAACGCGTTCCTTGAGAAAGCAAAGTTGAAAGATGATGGTAGAAATTACATGGACTTCGTCCATAACTTGAGGATTATCCTCATTGCTGCACAGAAGCATCTTGGAAGCACCGCTAGGTGCCAAACCTGCTGTAGGAGCAACACCAGATGTTATGAACGTTTGGCAGAGCAAAGCTGATGACTACTCAATAGTTCAGTGTGCCATGCTTTGCGGCTTAGAACCGGGACTTCAACGACGTTTTGAACGTCATGGAGCATATGAGATGTTCCAGGAGTTGAAGTTAATATTTCAAGCAAATGCCCGGATTGAGAGATATGAAGTCTCCAATAAGTTCTACAGCTGCAAGATGGAGGAGAATAGTTATGTCAGTGAGCATATACTCAGAAAGTCTGGGTATAACAATCACTTGATTCAACTGGGAGTTAATCTTCCGGATGATAGCGTCATTGACAGAATTCTTCAATCACTGCCACCAAGCTACAAGAGCTTCGTGATGAACTATAATATGCAAGGGATGGATAAGACTATTCCCGAGCTCTTCACAATGCTAAAGGCTGCAGAGATAGAAATCAAGAAGGAGCGTCAAGTGTCGATGGTCAATAAGACCACCGGTTTCAAGAAAAAGGGCAAAGGGAAAAAGAAGGGAAACTCCAAGAAGAACAACAAACAAGTTGCTGCTCAAGAGAAGAAGCCCAAGTCTGGACCTAAGCCTGAGACTAAGTGCTTCTACTGCAAGCAGACCGGTCACTGGAAGCGGAACTGCCCCAAGTATTTGGCGGATAAGAAGGATGGCAAGGTGAACAAAGGTATATGTGATATACATGTTATTGATGTGTACCTTACCAGAGCTCGCAGTAGCACCTGGGTATTTGATACTGGTTCTGTTGCTAACATTTGCAACTCGAATCAGGGACTACGGATTAAGCGGACACTAGCTAAGGACGAGGTGATGATGCGCGTGGGAAATGGTTCCAAAGTTGATGTGATCACCGTTGGCACGCTACCTCTACATCTACCTTCGGGATTAGTTTTAGACCTAAATAATTGTTATTTGGTGCCAGCGTTGAGCATGAACATTATATCTGGATCTTTTTTGATGCAAGATGGTTATTCATTTAAATCTTAGAATAATGGTTGTTCTATTTATATGAGTAATATCTTTTATGGTCATGCACCCTTAAAGAGTGGTCTATTTTGATGAATCTTGATAGTAGTGATACACATATTCATAATGTTGAAGCCAAAAGATGCAGAGTTGGTAATGATAGTGCAACTTATTTGTTGCATTGCCGTTTAGGTCATATTGGTGTAAAGCGCATGAAGAAACTCCATACTGATGGACTTTTGGAATCACTTGATTATGAATCACTTGGCAGTTGCGAACCATGCCTCATGGGCAAGATGACTAAAACGTCGTTCTCCGGAACTATGGAGCGAGCAACTGATTTGTTGGAAATCATACATACTGATGTATGTGGTCCAATCAATATTGAAGCTCGTGGCGGGTATCGTTATTTTCTCACCTTCACAGATGATTTGAGCAGATATGAGTATATCTACTTGATGAAACATAAGTCTGAAACATTTGAAAAGTTCAAAGAATTTCAGAGTGAAGTTGAAAATCATCGTAACAAGAAAATAAAATTTCTACGATCTGATCGTGGAGGAGAATATTTGAGTTACGAGTTTGGTTTACATTTGAAGCAATGCGGAATAGTTTCGCAACTCATGCCACCCGGAACACCACAACGTAATGGTGTGTCCGAACGTCGTAATCGTACTTTACTAGATATGGTGCGATCTATGATGTCTCTTATTGATTTACCGCTATCGTTTTGGGGTTATGCTTTAGAGACGGCCGCATTCACGTTACATAGGGCACCATCAAAATCCGTTGAGACGACGCCTTATGAACTTTGGCTTGGCAAGAAACCAAAGTTGTTGTTTCTTAAAGTTTGGGGCTGCGATGCTTATGTGAAAAAGCTTCAACCCGATAAGCTCGAACCCAAATCGGAGAAATGTGTCTTCATAGGATACCCAAAGGAAACTGTTGGGTACACCTTCTATCACAGATCTGAAGGCAAGACATTTGTTGCCAAGAATGGATCCTTTTTAGAGAAGGAGTTTCTCTCGAAAGAAGTGAGTGGGAGGAAAGTAGAACTTGATGAGGTAACTGTACCTGCTCCTTTATTGGAAAATAGTTCATCACAGAAACTGGTTCCTGTGACGACTACACCAATAAGTGAGGAAGCTAACGATATTGATCATGAAACTTCAAATCAAGTTACTACAGAACCTCGTAGGTCAACCAGAGTAAGATCCGCACCAGAGTGGTACGGTAATCCTATTCTGGAGGTCATGTTACTTGACCATGGCGAACCTACGAACTATGAGGAAGCGATGATGAGCCCAGATTCCGCAAAATGGCTTGAGGCCATGAAATCTGAGATGGGATCCATGTATGAGAACAAAGTGTGGACTTTGGTTGACTTGCCCGATGATCGGCTAGCCATCAAGAATAAATGTATATTCAAGAAGAAGACTGATGCTAATGGTAATGTTACTGTCTACAAAGCTCGACTTGTTGCGAAATGTTTTCGACAAGTTCAAGGGGTTGATTACGATGAGACTTTCTCATCCGTAGCGATGCTTAAGTCTGTCCGAATCATGTTAGCAATTGCCGCATTTTATGATTATGAAATTTGGCAAATGGATGTAAAACCTGCATTCCTGAATGGATTTCTGGAAGAAGAGTTGTATATGATGCAACCAGAAGGTTTTGTCGATCCAAAGGATGCTAACAAAGTGTGCAAGCTCCAGCGATCCATTTATGGACTGGTGCAATCCTCTCAGAGTTGGAAGAAACACTTTGATAGTGTGATCAAAGCATATGGTTTTATACACACTTTTGGAGAAGCCTGTATTTACAAGAAAGTGAGTGGGAGCTCTGTAGCATTTCTAATATTATATGTGGACAACATATTATTGATTGGAAATGATATAGAATTTCTGGATAGCATAAAAGGATACTTGAATAAAAGTTTTTCAATGAAAGACCTCGGTGAAGCTGCTTACATATTGGGCATCAAGATCTATAGAGATAGATCAAGACGCTTAATTGGAATTTCACATAGTACATACCTTGATAAAGTCTTGAAAAAGTTCAAAATGGATCAAGCAAAGAAAGGCTTCTTGCCTGTAATACAAGGTGTGAAATTGAGTCAGACTAAATGCCCGACCACTGCAGAAGATAGATAGAAAATGAAAGAAGTTCCCTATGCTTCAGCCATAGGCTCTATCATGTATGCAATGCTGTGTACCAGACCTGATGTGTGCCTTGCTATTAGTTTAGCAGGGAGGTACCAAAGTAACCCAGGAGTGGATCACTGGACAACGGTCAAAAACATCCTGAAATACTTGAAAAGGACTAAGGATATGTTTCTCGTTTATGGAGGTGACAAAGAGCTAGTCGTAAATGGTTACGTTGATGCAAGCTTTGACACTAATCCAGACGATTCTAAATCGCAAACCGGATACATGTTTATATTGAACGGTGGAGTTGTCAGTTGGTGCAGTTCTAAACAAAGCGTCATGGCGGGATCTACATGTGAAGCGGAGTACATAGCTGCTTCGGAAGCAACAAATGAAGGAGTCTGGATGAAGGAGTTCATATCCGATCTAGGTGTCATACCTAGTGCATCTGGTCCAATGAAAATCTTATGTGACAATACTGGTGCAATTGCCTTGGCAAAGGAATTCAGATTTCACAAGAGAACCAAGCACATCAAGAGACGCTTCAATTCCATCCGAGACCAAGTCCAGGTGGGAGACATAGAGATTTGCAAGATACATACGGATCTGAATGTTGCAGACCCGTTGACTAAGCCTCTTCCACGAGCAAAACATGATCAACACCAAGGCTCCAAGGGTGTTAGAATCATTACCGTGTAATCTAGATTATTGACTCTAGTGCAAGTGGGAGACTGAAGGAAATATGCCCTAGAGGCAATAATAAAGTTATTATTTATTTCCTCATATCATGATAGATGTTTATTATTCATGCTAGAATTGTATTACCCGGAAACATAATACATGTGTGAATACATAGACAAACATAGTGTCACTAGTATGCCTCTACTTGACTAGCTCCTGAATCAAAGATGGTTAAGTTTCCTAACCATAGAAATGAGTTTTCATTTGATTAATGGGATCACATCATTAAGAGAATGATGTGATTGACTTGACCCATTCCGTTAGCTTAGCACTTGATCGTTTAGTATGTTTCTATTGCTTTCTTCATGACATATACATGTTCATATGACTATAAGATTATGTAACTCCCGCTTACCGGAGGAACACTTTGTGTGCTACCAAACATCACAATGTAACTGGGTGATTATAAAGGTGCTCTACAGGTGTCTCCAAAGGTACTTGTTGAGTTGACGTATTTCGAGATTAGGATTTGTCATTCTGATTGTCGGAGAGGTATCTCTGGGCCCTCTCGGTAATGCACATCACTATAAGCCTTGCAAGCAATGTAGCTAATGAGTTAGTTACCGGATGATGCATTACGTAATGAGTAAAGAGACTTGCCGGTAACGAGATTGAACTAGGTATTGAGATACCGATGATCGAATCTCGGGCAAGTAACATACTGATGACAAAGGGAACAACATATGTTGTTATGCGGTTTGACCGATTAATATATTCATAGAATATGTAGGAGGCAATATGGGCATCCAGGTTCCGCTATTGGTTATTGACTGGAGACATGTCTCGGTCATGTCTACATAGTTCTCGAACCCGTAGGGTCCGCACGCTTAAAGTTTTGATGACGGTTATATTATGAGTTTATGAGTTTTGATGTAGCGAAGGTTGTTCGGTGTCCCGGATGTGATCACGGACATGACGAGGAGTCTCGAAATGGTAGAGACATGAAGATTGATATATTGGACGACTATATTCGGACACCAGAATAGTTCCGTGGGTTATCGGATATATATCAGAGTACCGGGGGTTACCGGAACCCCCCCTAGGGAAGCTATTGGGCCTTATGGGCCTTAGTGGAAAGGAGAGAGGGAGGCCAGGAGGTGGCGTGTGGCCCCCTTGCCCCAATCCGAATTGGGAAAGGGAAGGGGGCGCCCCCCCTTCTCCTTCCTTCTCTCCACCTCCTCCTTCCCCCTTCTCCTACTTGGAACAGGAAGGGGGGGGGGGGCAAACCTACTTGGAGTAGGATTGCCCCCCTAGGGCACGCCTCTCCCCTTGGCCGGTCCTCTCCTCCTCCCCCCTTTATATACGGAGGAGGGGGGCACCCCATAGAGACAACAATTGATCATTGATC
Source organism: Triticum aestivum (assembly GCF_018294505.1). Classification (NCBI taxonomy): domain Eukaryota; kingdom Viridiplantae; phylum Streptophyta; class Magnoliopsida; order Poales; family Poaceae; genus Triticum; species Triticum aestivum. The sequence continues at coordinate 289,865,417 of NC_057807.1, forward strand.
TCTTAGCCGTGTGCGGTGCCCCCCTCAACCATAGTCCTCCTCGATAATATCGTAGCGGTGCTTAGGCGAAGCCCTACGATGGTAGAACATCATCAACGTCACCACGCCGTCGTGCTGACGGAACTCTCCCTCGACACTCGGCTGGATCGGAGTTCGAGGGACGTCATTGAGTTGAACATGTGCAAGAACTCGGAGGTGCCGTGCTTTCGGTGCTTTATCGATCGGGTGATGACCTACAAGTATAGGGGATCTATCGTAGTCCTTTCGATAAGTAAGAGTGTCAAACCCAACAAGGAGCAGAAGGAAATGATAAGCGGTTTTCAGTAAGGTTTTCTCTGCAAGCACTGAAATAGTAGGTGATAGATAGTTTTGTGATAAGATAAATAGTAACAAGCAAAAAGTAAATAAAGTGCAGCAAGGTGGCCCAATCCTTTATGTAGCAAAGGATAAGCCTGGAAAAATTCTAATAATGAAGAAGGAGCTCCCGAGGACACATTGGGAATTATCGTCAAGCTAGTTTTCATCACGTTCATAAGATTCTCGTTCGGTACTTTGATAATTTGATATGTGGGTGGACCGGTACTTGGGTACTGCACTAACTTGGACAAGCATCCCTCTTATGATTAACCCCTATTGCAAGCATTCGCAACTACAAAAAGGAGTATTAAGGTAAACCTAACCACATCATTAAACATATGGGTCCATATCAACCCCTAACGAAGCAACGCATAAACTGGGGTTTAAGCTTCTGTCACTCTAGCAACCCATCATCTACTTATTACTTCCCCATGCCTTCCTCTAGGCCCAAATAATGGTGAAGTGTCATGTAGTCGACTTCACATAACACCACTAGAGGAAAAGATAACATACATCTCATCAAAATATCGAACGAATACCAAATTCACATGACTACTAATAGTAAGACTTCACCCGTGTCCTCAGGAACAAACGTAACTACTCACAAAGCATATTCATGTTCATAATCAGAGGAGTAATAATATGCATAAAGGATCTGAACATATGATCTTCCACCAAGTAAACCAATTAGCATCAACTACAAGGAGTAATCAACACTACTAGCAACCCACAGGTACCAATTTGTGGTTTTGATACAAGATTGGATACAAGAGACGAACTAGGGTTTGAGAGGAGATGGTGCCGGTGAAGATGTTGATGGAGATTGACCCCCTCCCGATGAGAGGATCGTTGGTGATGATGTTGGTGATGATTTTCCCCTCCCGGAGGGAAGTGTCCCCGGCAGAACAGCTCCGCCAGAGCCCTAGATTGATTCCGCCAAGGTTTCGCCTCGTGGCGGTGGAGTTTCGTCCCGTAAGCTTGCCCATGATTTTTTTCAGGGTAAAAGTGATGATATAGCAGAAGATGGACGTCGGAGGCCCACCAGGGTGCCCAGGAGATAGGAGGCCGCGCCCTACAGGGGGGGCGTGCCCCCTGTCTCCTGGACAGGGTGTGGGCCCCCTGGCCTATTTCTTTCGCTCATAAATTCTTATTAAACCCAAAAAATTGTTTCGTGGATTTCAGGACTTTTGGAGTTGTGCAGAATAGGTTTCCAACGTTTGCTCCTTTTCCAGTCAGAATTCCAGCTGCCGTCATTCCCCCTCTTCATGGTAAACCTTGTAAAATAAGAGAGAATAGCCATAAGCATTGAGATAATGTGTAATAACAGCCCATAATGCAATAAATATTGATATAAAAGCATGATGCAAAATGGACGTATCATCGGGCCGTGAAGACGTACGACTACATCAACCACGTTGTGCTAACGCTTCCGCTTACGGTCTACGAGGTACATAGACAACACTCTCCCCTCTCGTTGCTATGCATCACCATGATCTTGCGTGTGCGTAGGATTTTTTTTTGAAATTACTACGTTCCCCAACAGTCGCTTGCTGCAACCTCACCACTTATCCTTTCCTTAACCATTAAGCTTTGCTAGTCTTGATACCCATGGTAATGGGATTACTGAATCCTCATGGCTCACAGATTACTACAACAACAGTTGCAGGTACAGGTAATGCGATGATCTGACACGAGTGATGCTTGCTTGTTTGGAGTTCTTCTTCTGCTCCTTCTTCGATCAAGGGATATAGGTTTTGGGTCAGGAGCCTGGGCTAGCAGGGTGGATATCGTTCTTCTTTTCGTTTGATTTCATCCGTAGTCGGATCCTGCTCTTCTGTATGGTGATTGCTATGCATTGATGAACTGTTGTATTCATGTTGTAGCTTGTGGCGAGTGTGAGCCTTTATCTTGTAATTCTCATCTATTCGGTACATGGTATGTTGTAATGATATCCACCTTCCTATGCGCTCGAAATGCGGTTGTGCCCCAATCATGAGTTCATCATGTGATTGGGATAGAATCTCATCTTGGGCGTTACAAGCATGCAAGCAGCCATGGCCACTCAAGCTCTCTGGTGGACAACTCAACCCGGTCGTGGGCACCCATCACTACTAGGGAAAACCTTACACATGGAGGCTTATTAGTAGTGCTAGTGGAAAAGAGGTGCTACTAATACTTAGTACTAGACATGGTGGCCAACGAAAATGCGCTATGACTATAATTGCCACACTGTTGCCGACAGGCTAGGTATAGAAGTATAGCCCTTCTAGAACACGTGCTACTGCTAAGTAAATAGTAGTAGCGCATTTTCAGTGGATGGCGCTACTACTAAGTTTGAAGTGTGCCACATGGCGGGCCCCATTTAGCAGTAGCGCGGCTTGCAGGAGGGCACTACTGCTACTTTTTAGCAGCAACCAGTTTTCTCTACCCTCGCTACTGCTAAGGCGCAGCAAGCCTATCCACCTTTTTCTAGCCCTCCCCCTCCCCCATCCTCTCTTCCTTTCACTTTCCCCTAGCTCCCACCTCCTCTCTCCTTCACTTTGCTTCTTCCTCACTACTTCTCCCCCCATTACTCTCTTTCTTATACCTCTCTTTATCTCTCTTTAATGCTCCTAGCTAACTACACCACCTCCATTAATGCAACTCTTTTCTCTTTCCCCTCACTTTTCCTCCCCCTCCACTAGTTAGAGTCATCTCCTTCCCCAACTAGCTAGGTAGATCTACCCATTTAATGAAGTGACCTGTGTACCTCCCTAACTAGATCTAGCCATGTCAAGAAGTAAGCTTTGTCCACATTTGATCACTCCCTAGGTGTGTAGCGACACCGATCAACATCATCATCATCGTGCTTGATCTCGAGATAGGTGCTTAAAAATTTGTGCTTTTGCAAGAATGGAAATATGTGTATGTGTGCGATATGACCTAATCGGGTGATATGATGGAGATTGTGTGTGTGGCATGACTTGCCGCCGAATTGTGCTTGCGTTGCCTATTTTTGCCAAAATGTAGATTTATTGATGTTTTGGCGAATTCCGGGCAGACTCTATATGTCCTATTTTTGGGGAAGGTCATGCCGAATTTTTGTATGACTTTGATGCATGCATGCATCCATTTTTATAATCAAGTTGTTTATTATTACCGCGCAGGCATTCATGATGGTCAGTGGAACGATGTTGGAAAGGTGGTTGCGATCGGCGGTGCAGGACATGAATGAAAATAACCGGATAGAGATTTTATGTCCGTGTCGAAGATGCAAAGGAGGAGTTTGGCTCGACCCCTATAAGGATGGTCGTTTGATGGTGCACGTGCTCATGACTGGTTTCATGGATGGCTATACTCGGTGGATAATTGAAGATGATGATGGTGAGGACGTCGGCGGGGCAGCCAATGACGACACGGGGCCAGACGAAGAGATGACCAATAATGGCGGTGGAGAAGGGGCCGAACATGGTAGAGGGGAAGAGGCCGGACATGACGGTGGAGAAGAGGCCGGACATGGCAGCGGAGAAAACATGGACACACCGCAGACTTTGTTGCTACTAAGTGCAATTGTGCGGGGCCCTCATGTTCTAGACCTGCTTCGCAGGAGACGAGAGTTGCTTCTAGAGAGGAGGCCAAGCTGGATCAACTGGAGGTAGACTCGAACACTTCATTGTATGATGGTTGCGATCCTAAGGTGACACGCTTGAGTTTCATGCTAGAACTTATGAAGAGAAAGGCTAAAAATAAATGGACCGACAATAGCCTTGATGAGCTTCTCAAGTACCTAAAGAAGGTTCTTCCCGCAGGGAATCTATTTCCTACTAGTGTGGATGAGGCCAAGAAGATCGTGTGCCCTGTTGCCGCACATTAGATACCATGCATGCATCAACGGTTGCATCATTATTTGGAAGGAGCACGCGGAAAAAACCAGCTGTCCAGTGTGCAATGCTTCTCGATACAAGAAGGTGGGAAAGAAATCTCCCTAGAAAGTTGTATGGTACTTACCGATCACTCCCCGTCTGCAACGTTATTTCGTGGATCCCAAGGAAGCAAAGCTCATGCGTTGGCACGTGGAGAGTAAAAAGCCCAACGATGGAGATGATCCAAAACTGAGACACCTCGCAGATGCAAGCCAGTGGAGAGTGTTCAATGGTGAATATCAAAATTTCGCAGGTGATGCAAGGAACATCGTGCTTGGCATGTGTACCGATGGCATGAATCTGTTTGGCAACGAGATCACCAACCATAGCACATGGCCCATGTTTGTAATTATGTACAACCTCTCCCTTGGTTGTGCATGAAGTCGAAGTACATAAACATGAGCATGTTGATTCAAGGTCTGAAACAACCGGGAAATGATATTAATCTGTATCTGGGGCTACTTCAAGAGGAGTTAGACAGGTTATGGAAAACACCGCCCAAGACATGGGACACCAGCAAAGGCGAGTACTTTTATATGAGAGCCGTGCTGATCACGACGGTGCACGACTATCTTGATTACGGATATGTCACAGGCCAGGTGTGCCACAGATATTGCGGATGCACGCGGTGCATGGATGATACAACGTCTCAGGGAAAATCATGGACATGGTACATCAAAGATGGATCGCGAAGGATGACCCATGGATAAAACTTGGAGATCTATTTAGTGGTGAGCCTGAGCATCGAGGACCTCCACGTAAGCGGAGTAGAGCCAAAATTGATGAGCTATTGGAAAACTGGGAACAGTGGCCCGATCTAGGAAAGACGATGAAAAAGGCACCGGAGCCGCTGCTGAAGGTATGAAAGACGAGGTCTGTTTTCTGGGACTTGGAGTACTGGCCCAAACTCGACACGCCTCATTGCCTTGATCAAATGAATATCACAAAGAATGTCCTTGAGAGCTTGCTTGCAACACCGATGAACATGCCGGATAAGACCAAGGATGGGCCGAAGGCAAGAAGAGACTTGGAAGATTTGAAAATCAGGGCAGATCTCCACATGTCGTCCCATAAAAAGTCAGAGGAGATGGAGGCGGGGGACAAGGGCAAAAAAGTGAACAAGAAGGAAGAGAATTATTGCCCCCCTTCTTGCTTCATCTTAAGTCCAGCTGAGATTGATCAATTCTTCAAGTGCCTTACTGGAATCAAAGTTAGTTCCGGTTACGGTGGGAAAATAAGTAGATTTCTAGACACGAAGAAGAAAAGGTTCAGCGGGATGAAGTCTGATGACTGTCATGTGATGATGACACAGATACTACCTGTTGTCCTTAGAGGGATAATGGACAAGCACGTCCATGACACGCTTATTAGTCTCTGCAACTTTTTCGAAGTTACATCTCGAAAGTCAGTCAGTGTGAAGCAGCTCCGAAGGCTACATGAAGAGATCATTGTGATACTAAATGATCTTGAGATTTACTTCCCTCCCACGTTCTTTGACTCATGGTGGATCTATGTGTCCACATTGTGGACGACATAATAGACCTGGGGCTGACATTCCTGCACATCATGATGTCGTTCGAGAGGATGAATGGGGTCATCAAAGTATTCGTTCATAACATGTCCCATCTGGATGGAAGCATCGTCCAGGGCTATCGGACACAAGAGTGCATCTATTTATGCGAGAATTATCTATATGGCGGAGACCAGCCTGTTGTTGGTTTGCCTGTTAATAAGCACCTTGGGAGGCTCGAAGGAGAAGGTCACTCCAACGGTCGCAGGGAACTGTATGTGGGTTACTCAGATCGATGCAACGACTTTGACATAGGAAACTTGGTAGTGCTACATCACCTAGATGTGGTAGATCCTTTCGTGACACTGCACAAAGAAACCATCGCAAAGAAGTATCGTGACCGGGGGCTATGTAGGACGAACGCCAAAGTTATTAGACAGCACAACTCCACTTTCCTACATTGGTTCAAAGAGCATATTCTTGCTAATCCCTCGGAAGAGGGCTCTACGGACGGATTGCTCATATACGCCTTAGCACATGGCCCCGCGGCCAACCTCGTGACCTATCAGGCATACGATATCAATGGATACACGTTCTACACGAAGACCAAAGATATAAACAGTGATTTTCAAAACTCAGGAGTGACGATGGAATGCATGACTGGCGACAATGCTGCAACTGAGAGATTCTGTGGAAGGGCCGAGGAGATTTGGGAGCTTGACTACTCTGGACTCTGCACAGGGCGACGCTGTTCCGTGTCAGATGGGCTAAGAATGTCGAAAGAGATAACCGGTATTTCACTACCATGTCTATACCCGACGCCAAGAGCGCTACCGTGAATGCCATCGCAAAAATGAGCCATGGGTACACGCTAAGCACATGACACAATGCTTCTTCATAACCGAACCGAGGAACCTCAGTCGTGTTTTCGTGAGGAGAGGCAGAAGGAACATCATTGGAATGGATGGAGTCGCCAACGAGGAAGACTACAACCAGTACAACAACCCGATGAGGGAAGATGACGATGATGATGAAGCATACATCAAAAGAAGAATCAATACTACATTACCTAAGAAAGATCGTACTCCATGGAAAAGGAGAAGTCACAACGAGGGGCTCAATTATTCGTCAACGAACAAGAAGGGAAAGAAGCTCACTCAAAAACGAAAACATCGACGCTAAGAAACCATGCATCATATATATATATATACACACACACATATATATATATATATATATATATGTGTGTGTGTGTGTGTGTGTGTGTGTGTATTTATTTTGTGTACGCACTTAATCGTTATCCATGAAATGATGTCTAATATATATTGTCTTAGTTATATACATTAATGTATCCCCTTCCCGCCATGCATCTGGTTCCGGCTAGCTCGGTCGTCTTTCGGCGAAGAAAAAGGAAAAGTAAACCAAAAGGAAAAGAAAACAACATGAAAAAGGAATAGAATAGTAAATGAAAAGAAATAGAAAAAGGAGGAAGAAAAAAGGAAATGAAAAGAAAAAGAAAATGAAACAAAATGAAAAAGGACCTATAGCTACTTAAGATAGCAGTAGCATGGTGTTTTAACCTGCGCTATAGCTACTTAAGATAGCAGTAGCGCGGTTTTGTAACCGGCGCTATAGGATAGCTGTAGCGCGGGTTAGAAAACCACGCTACTGCTATTTTGGCATAACCCCCCGCATGAGATTCCTCGTCTTCTTCCTCCATTCCATTCCCCATTCCCCATTTCCCTCTCCTCCGACGTCGCGCCGTATCCCTCCACCGCCGCCACCGCCAACCTCCTCATCGACGACCTGCCTTCCCGGTATCACCGCACGCCTGCCTCCTCATCGACACCCTGCCTTTGGTGCCCGCACGTCCAGCCTCGCCTCTGACCCCCTCTCTGTAAGTCCCCACTCCTCCGCTCTCTAATTTTCCTCTCTCTCTCTCTCTCTCTCTCTCTCTCTACCTAAGTGTTCTAGGGTTTAGAAATCCTAACTAGGGTTCTATAGAGATACTAGTTTTACGGTTCATGTAGTTAAATAAATTTAGTTAAATGATTAATGTGTTGATGAAATAGATATGTTTAATTTACAATTGAAAAATAGTAGCTTTTGCGAATTCAAAATTCAAAAAATGATGTTGTGAATTAAAAATTCAAAAAATAGTGAATTCAAATTTCAAAAAATTTGTTGATGAAATAGGTAGATTTTGATGTTCCTATTGTTCATGGTTGTAGGCATTTTATGAATTCTGAATTCAAAATATTCATAGAAGTTTTATGTCAGAAAATTCAAAAATAGGTAAAATTATCCATATTATAAAATAGGACAGAAATCAAGTCAATTTTTTCTGTGTATACTTTCTGTGTCTTTGAACTTAGGAGTTAGAAAATACTATCAAAAGCATTCTTTTTAGGACATTTTATAAAAAATACTCTAGGGTTGATGATGGGTGATGATGTGCTAGTGCTCTAGTTTAAACTTGCATTTTACAAGTAATGATCACTTCTTGCACTCCACTTCAGAAATGATCCAAGTAAATGTGATTTGGACATGTAGATGTGATTTGGCCTCCTGGAAAGGGAGGGTGAAATGAGCTTGGACATGTCATTTGCCTCCTGTGTATAGCTTGCTCTGATGGATATGTTATATGAAATTTTGAAGTGTACACGTGATTTGGAAAAATGATGGTTATGTGCAGGGTAAATGATCCGAGTGGCCTATGTTTCGTCGGAATTTTGATTCATTTCCACGATGGTGAATTTCAGGTCTCGATATGTCCAATTTTTAGCAAAGGTCATGCCAAAATTTCCCGTGAATTTTTTCATGACTTGTGCTAGAAAGTAGGCATATTGAGTGCCGGGATTTGCTGCGATGGGAATGAAATGACATTCCGACAAACGATAGACCTTTTTTTATGTCACTACTCATTTTATTATATTTTAAGAATTAAACGAGGAGACTTAATCATAGGAAACATGTCGAACAACGAAGAAACCGGGCCTTCTGACCACGGTGCAGATGAGATGGATTATGAGCGTGAACATAAGTGGCTCGACTTTTTGTGTAGTAAGCATAGTCAAGGTTTGCAGGGCGGCCTCGATGATGGTACTGACACCGACATCGACACCGATGGCGGCGCCGAGACCGGCTGGGAAGGCACTGGTGCCGAAGCCGCCAACGAAATGAAGAAGCAGAGGATACGACAACCTAACAAACTCGGCATCGGACGACTGCTGATCACAAAGATGAACCCTGGCAAGTTTGAGCCATTAGAGCTGGATGAACCTTGCAAGTGCTACGGGAACCAACTCGGATGCATCCTACGGGAACCTGCAAGCATCAACAACGATGACTTAAGGGGTAAAGAAAATTTGAAGCACTTGCTCCTAACGAAGCTACACAAGAGATTCTAGTTCCCCAATCAGGATGGCCGCATAGAACACCCGTTGTCGTGGTAATCTCACGTTAGATGCCAGGGGGTGGCTTATCATGGATGGGGCCGGAAGAACATCGTCAGGTCCTGGAGGAGGGAGTGAGCACGAGCTCAATCGGACGTGAGATGTACCCAGGTTCAGGGCTCTCCAGAGAGATGAAACCCCTACTCCTGCTCTGCGGGGTCTCTGCATGGTGACTATGATCAAAGTGAGTACAAGAGTGCTCCTAGAGCTGTGTTGCTGGCGCAAGAAGAAGGGCACGGCTAGATCTCTTCTCCTTGGCTATTGTGTGTGGGAATTGAGGTTGGAACCCTTTGCATTGGTGAGCCTTGGGGGTTTTTATAGGCCAACCCCCGGGACTAAGCCCATACCCAAGCCGTCTTCTGGGAGCACGCCATCTTCTGGAGGCCGTCGTGTGGCACCAGCCGGCTCAGGAAGCCGGCTGTGAGACCAGTCGGCTTGAGGGGCTTTGCTTGCCCCGATGTCTTGAAATGCCTTTGAGTGTGGATGAGGCTACCCGGGGTCTATCCCCCGACAGTAGTCCCCGAAGCTGGTGAGGCTCTACGGAAGGCAACTGGAGTGCCTCAGCAGTTTCCCCTTTGATGGATCCTTCACATTTGTTCCGTCCGGCTGGGAGAAGCCGCGTTCAAGGAGCTGGCCGCGGCTGCGGCCGCCTGGAATTTGACTCGGCGTGGCGGGCGCTCGGGAGGCGCCGCCTGCCGCTTGAGCACCATGTGGTGCTAGCAGGCCAGGCCGGCCTGCCAGCTCACGCACCCGACGAGCCGGCGCCGCAGGCCCGGGTCCACTGATGGAGTCCTGGATTAGGAGGTCCTTGGACAGCCGGACTATATACTTTAGCCGGACTATTGGACTATGAAGATACAAGATTGAAGACTTCGTCCCGTGTCCGGATAGGACTCTCCTTTGCATGGAAGGCAAGCTTGACAATTCGGATATGTAGATCTCCTTCTCTGTAACTGACTCTGTGTAACCCTAGCCCCTTCCGGTGTCTATATAAACCGGAGGGCTTAGTCCATAGGACAACATACAATCATAATCATAGGCTAGCTTCTAGGGTTTAGCCTCTACGATCTCGTGGTAGATCAACTCTTGTAATACTCATATCATCAAGATCAATCAAGCAGGAAGTAGGGTATTACCTCCATCGAGAGGGCCCGAACCTGGGTAAACATCGTGTCCCCCGCCTCATGTTACCATTAGCCTTAGACGCATAGTTCGGGACCCCCTACCCGAGATCCGCCGGTTTTGACACTGATATTGGTGCTTTTATTGAGAGTTCCATTGTGTCGTCACGGTAAGGCTTGATGGCTCGTCTTGTTGTCAAGGAAAACATCACCTCTTGGGGAGCCCTGGATGTAGTCCAGACTCTCCGGCTGGGCAGCTTCATCATGACCGCCCATTCGGCCACCGCACCGACGATGACTTCTCAGATCATCAAACACAGCCTCCACATAAGCCCGGAATTCACCGAGCAGATCGGTCCAATGGAGCTATCCTCCCTGAACGAGCTCTTGGATCGCATCACCGCCCTGGGAGTCACTACGGACTATGATCGGATCAGGCTTAAACCCGACCAAAGGGAGATTAACTCTCCTCCGGTTACCCATCAGATAGCGGTGGTGGATGAGCAACGCGACGATTCTTCCTCTATTTTGAGGACGAACTATGTCTAGATTCCCGAGCTCTCCGAGCCGGGTACCCGTCTACAGGAGGACATGGCCCAGGCTCCGAACCTAGAATCGGGCTGCGGGCTAGAAAAATTGGGCAACATCCCGGAGTCCGAGCTGCCAAGCTCGGGAGCTCCTCTGCCCCTGGGTCTCAGATCGGGTCAGGGTTTGGACTTAAATCTACCCACCCACCGAGACACAGGTGATCTTTCCCACATTAGACAAGAGCCCCAAGAGACAGTACATCACTTCTGGGCCAGATTCCTCCTTGTAATGAGCAAGGTCAAGGACTGTCGCGCGGAAGACGCAATTTCATTCTTTTGCAAAAACTGCATGGACAAGGGAATCCTCAACACCATAAGTCGCCGTGACATAGCACACTTTGCTAACTTGGCGGCCAGAGTACAGAAGTACTATGCGATGGAAAGCGCTTGGAAAACCCAAACAAAATTCTGGGATCCTCCGGCTCTCACTAAACCCCTCGTCCGAACTAAAAGGGTGCACTCTCACAAGTCACCCAATCTAATCACAAAGAAACCAAAGCCCTCTGCAGGGCATGGAACCATATTGGAGGGATGGCTCAATAGGCCATGAAAAACTCACAGCACACCGGATATCATACCAACACACAACCTTAGAGCATGTTGGATACTCCGGCAGGTGGCGAAGAGCGGCGAGGATCTCCTCATCAACAATACCGCAGAGCACCATCCCGCGGAGAATAACAATACTGTACTGACAGTCTTCGAGACTTTGGCCTCAAACAATAGGCGTAAGCAAGCACTCCGCAGCCTCGCCGAAGTCTGCCACGTTGCAGCAATAAATCCATGGAATGACACGGCCATAACCTTCAATGCCAGTGATGAACCCCAATTCCGAACAGTCCGAGCACCAGCCGCTTTGGTCCTTTGTCCAATTATGGACGACTTTCGGCTTAATAAAGTGCTCATGGACGGTGGCAGCGGGTTAAACCTCATCTACGAGGAAACTCTCAACAAAATGGAGATAGACAAGAGCCGCATTGAGCAAAGCAGCACGACCTTCAGAGGAATCATCCCTAGTCGGGAGGCATGATGTGCAGGAAAAATCACACTGGATGTGGTATTCGGCACGCGGAGAATTATAGGTCCGAAGAAATCACATTCCAAGTGGCCCCGTTCAGTAGTGGATACCATGCCCTTTTAGGGCGGGATGCATTCACGAGCTTCCAAGCTATACCCCATTACGGGTACATGAAGCTCAAGATGCCTTCTTGGACGCACCGAACACTTCGAGTAGACGGCTACGGCTACGGCCGGACTAGAAGAAATAAAGGCCCTCTTGGCCAGCAATCCCATCCTGGCCGCGCCAAATATCAGCGAACCCATGCTGTTATATATAGATGCAACACACCAGGTTGTAAGCGCAGTGCTCATCGTCGAACGAGAGACGGACGGACATAAGTTCCCGCTTCAAAAGCCGGTACCACATTATCAAAAGATAGCATACGTATCCACCGTCGTCACTCCATGAAATCACGGTACCCACATTATCAAAAGATAGCATACGCGATCTTCATGGCATCCCGAAAACTATGACACTACTTTCAAGAGTGTTCAATCACGGTGGCCTCTGAAGTACCACTCAATGATATAATAAATAACCGCGATGCCATGGGCCGGATTGCTAAATGGGCTATTGAGCTCCTCCCGTTTGACATAACATACAAACCACGGCGAGCCATTAAGTCGCAAGTACTGGCTGACTTCGTCACCGAATGGACAGAAGCCGAACTCCCTAAAGAGTACGACGCGTACTCCAATTGGATCATGCACTTTGACGGCTCTAAGATGCTGGCTAGTCTGGGGGCAGGCGTTGTCCTGACATCCCCCACCGGAGATACAGTCCAATACGTACTCCAAATACTATACACAGATTCCAACAATGCAGCCGAATATGAGGCTCTGTTGCATGGTCTTCGGATGGCAGTCTCCATGGGCATTCAACACCTAGAAGTGCGTAGGGATTCGAACCTCGCAATATCTCAAATAAATGGAGACTTTGATGCCAAGGACCCAAAAATGGCGGCCTACCGCAATGTCGTCCTCAAAATGTCAACTCGGTTCGAGGGGCTCGAATTCCACCATGTGGTCCGAGAAAACAATCAAGCGGCGGATATCCTCGCCCGTATCAGCGCTAAGCGTGACTCCGTCCCACCCAATATCTTCTTGGAAAGGCTGTTCAAGCCATCCGTGGTGTGGGAAGGGGAGACCGTCAATACCAGTCCGGATTCGAACACAACCCCAGATCCCGAACAGTCTGACGTAATCGGAGGCTCCACCACCGAAATAACACCTTCGGCCCACATGATTATGGTTGTCATCGCCCCGTGCACAGAAACCTTCTTAGCCTACTTAAATAGGCAAGAACTCCCTGAGGACCAAAATGAGGCATGTTGCATTGTGCGGCGCTCTAAGCCTACAAGGTCCACGAGGGAGAGCTTTATAAGAAAGCGCGACTGGAGTGCTCCAAAGGTGCATCTCTGAAGAGGAAGGATGGCAGCTTTTGGCAGAAATTCATGCCGGACTCGGCGGTCACCACGCCGCAGCTCGTGCCCTTGTAAGCAAGGCCTTCCATACAGGTTTCTACTGGCCGACAGCCCGAGCAGATGCACAGGACCTCATCCAACATTGCGTCGGTTGCCAGCTTTTTGCAAATCAAAGCCATATGCCACCTACCGCTCTCCAAACAATCCCCATAACTTGGCCCTTTGCGGTTTGGGGGCTCGATATGGTTGGACCCCTTAAAGTAGGAAACCATAAGAAAAAATACTTGTTGGTCATGGTAGATAAATTCACCAAATGGACAGAGGCCAAACCAGTTAAAACTGTCGAATCCGGACCAGTGATAGACTTTATATCCGGGGTCGTACACCGTTACGACGTCCCCCACAACATCATCACTGATAAGGGCTCCAACTTCATAGCCGACGAGGTGAAAACTTGGTGCGGCAAAATGGGCATTAAGCTCGATTATGCCTCTGTCTATCACCCCCAGACAAACGGACAAGTCGAACGAGCAAATGGTCCTATTATGAGCGGCATCAAACCCAGACTAGTGCGATCCTTGAAGGAATCAGATACGCAGTGGGTCGAGGAGCTCGACTCCGTACTATGGGGGATGCGGACCACGCCAAATCGCACCACCGGATACACACCATTTTTTATGGTGTACGGCGCAGAGGCAGTACTACCCTGCGATATCATTCATGACTCACCTCGAGTGCGCATGTACGAAGAGAGAGAAGCCGAGCTAGATCGACCGGACAGTTTAGATGCCCTGGAGGAGGAGCGTGACGTCGCAAAGGCCCGTTCCACATTCTATCAGCAACAGTCTCAAAGGTATCAAAGCAGAGAAGTATGGGCCAAACCTTACAATGTTGGCGAACTCGTTCTATGTCTACCGGAGAAGAAAAAGGACAAGCTCAAGCCCAAGTGGGAGGGTCCCTTCATCATTGATAAAGTTCTCACCGAAGGAGTGTACCATATGCGTGATGCATCAGATAACCGACTCGAGCCGAACCCATGGAAAGCGGCCATACTCCGAAGATTCTACGCCTAGTGCCGAAATTTGTGTTCGTCTCCCTACCTTCACTTTTTTTAAGTTATGTCTTCCTTCTTTCTTTATTTCCTTTTTATATATAGCCTTAAAAGCTTTTAGTGTGCTTCGATCGCACACTTTGGCCGCACTATGCGTGCTTAATATACCTGGGGGCTTCTTATACAGAAGCTTAATATAATTATCTTCTAGGCTTTATGACCACCATATATGTGTCACTTCTTCATATGTGCCTTTTTTTGCCATTATATGCATCGATATGACTTAAGTTTTGGCCAAGCTGGGTTGCCTGAATCTTGTGTATATGCCCTACGTTCCCGTTAATTTGGCTAGGGCATAAGGGGAGCACCTCTGCGATTGTTACTACCGGGTCAGCCGGATGTGTACCTCAGACTGGGTGAAGCCGAAAGCTAGCATTCTTAAGGGAATATTCGATCGGTGAACAAAAGATGTTTCTTACTTATTTCAATACATGCCCCCAGATGTTTATATCCCGCGTCGCTTTTTGCAGTTCGGACATGCACATTAATACATGTGTACCCAGGGAAAGGAACCCTTAACGGAACTATTCTCCCTGGAAGATGTTTCTTACTATGCATGTAATATAACATAGCTAGTTGGGTACTTGTCTGTTCAAGCACTTATGACCCCTACGCCTGGTTTCCACGCATACCCCGGTTTTTACATAATTGAGCGGGTATTCGGATACACTCCGGACTGTCGGGTCCGGAGGTTGAAGCGAAAAGGTCCGCCATGACAAATGATTTATAATCTGGCTAGGGAAAAAATATGTCATTTGAATTACATAGTCACTTAGACTGACTAAATTCTTCTTTTATACCATCCAACAGGCTGTCTAGCCTACAATCCTATTGGGAGTACTTCGCGGCTAATGCTACCTGGTCATATACCAGACTGATGGGGATCTCTTTCCCATCTGACCAAACAGGTCCAACCTCGGCCATGTGGTTCGGGTCAGCCTTGGTATATCGTGTCTTCACCATGGCCCAGGCTTCCCTTGCACCTTGTCGACAGGCTGATATCTTCCATAATCGGAAGCGCCGCCGTGCTCCCTTGAGCATCTCCATGAGCTCTCCCATGCCTCCGGGCAGGGATGCGGACGGCCACAAGGCCTCAATACCCTGCATCACCTGTTGAATTTGTCTGTGCAGTTGTGAGAGCTCTTGCAGAAGATCGCATGCAGATCCGGGCATCTCCTCTTTGGGATGACCTGTCAGCATACCTGCAGACATAATTCTGTTAGCCTGCTTCTTCGCCAAACTTTATAAAGGTTCGTTCAAGCACTTACTAAAAATGCCGCGTCGAAGCCTCTTATTCTCCTTCACGGAATCAGCAAGCTGGCCCCGAACATCTTTTAACTCAACGTCCAACCGGGTCTTGGCGTCCTTGAGATCATTATTCTCTCGAATAACCCGTGTAAGCACGCGCTCGCCAGCCTCTTACTGTCATTGAGCATGTTGCTCATCCACCGATACGATCTCCGGATTGCCTCTGGGGTCGTATGCAGAATCTATTGTTAGATTTGAATGCATGCCGAATACTAGCTGGTACATGTCATTACATTATTTTTTGATTAAGACAAGTATTACCAGATGGGGCCTTCTTGGACTCCTCCATTCCGGCAACTGCAGCCCGCAGCTGGGCTTTGCACTCCTCCAGCTCTTTAGACAGCTGGGTATTCTTCTTTGTAAGAACCTATGCGTACAATGATCCTTAAATCAGTTGTTCCAACTGTTTCAAGTCTCAGGGGCTACTGATATACATACTTATCAAATTTTCTTACCCGTATATCCTTTACATACTGGTCCGTGGCTCTGGCGAGGCCATCTTGAGCAGCTCGGATGTACGTGTCCCCAAAGTTGAAGGCATTGAACGCCTCCTCAGAAAAATTAGGGTCGCGTAGTGTGGCCCGTCGGCGCCTGTGATTCATGGCTCTCTCCACTTCGGAGTTTGTAGCGGAGAATCTATCCGCATCCTCTGTAGGAGGACCGTCTGGTGTTGTCCCCGCGTTGATCTCCGCCCTTGAGTCCGGCCTCGGAGTTCGGCTGGTGGAGGCGTGACCGGCAGGCTCTCCGAATACAGTCTGGCGAGCGCTTTTTCTGCCAGGCAACCATGGACATTGTTATATTTAAGGACGATAATTACATAGAATGTTTTTAATCATACCTCTGCAACGGTGTCTCGGTCCGGACTGCCTTCCTTTTAAGCCGACTCGGCTTTGGTGCTCCTTGTCGATGAGTCACCGCGGGTTCGGCGCGGCGTCCCGATGGCCTTCCCTGTAAAACACAATACATGTGCGGTGGGTAAGGCGCAAAGAGGGGATCCTTCTTGGAAATTGGGTCTCTGGTTTTACTTACATGTGATACAGGGAGTAGGCCAAGATAATCCGCTATGATGGCCACCAAGGCACCATCACAGCTTAAATGATAAAATGTCCTATCAACGAGCTCCACAAATATGTCTGGATCTTCTTCAAGTCCGGGGTCGAGGGCCCGGTCGGGGTCCTCTGGCTGTGGAGATGGGTTGTGGACCTCCTTCACAGCTTTTCGCAGCTCCTGCTATGAATTAGCAAGGTAAATATTTATGATGACAAGTGCGGTAATAACTGGAGTAAAGGATAGCAGCTCACCCAGCTTGAGGGTTATACATGGGGAATCCATCCCGTGGCTTAATACGGATGGACTCCTCTTCTTCTCCTTTGTACAAATCAGACCGAATTTTCGCCAGAGCCGCGGCGGAGTCCGAACCTTTACGACTGCAGTAGGTAGCATTGTCTTCTCCATTGAAGTGCCACATGGGTTTTCCCCGATACTGAAGTGGCTGTACGCCCCGCATTATACATATTGACATAACCTCAATTATTGTCAATCCTGATTTGGCCAGCGTTTTTATCATGTCCATCAGGAAAAGGACCTCTTTGTTATCTTCCTCCTGGGGGGCTCCGGGGGCGCCAGCTATGGCGTTTCTTCAACAGGGCATTTGCAAACTAAGGAAGGCCCATCCGAATAGGGTCCGGAAGGGGGACGTCCTCCATATAAAACCACTCTGAAGGCCAATCTTCGGATGTCTTCTTCGGAGTACCGGACAAGTATCTGGTCCCGGCGATGCGCCATATTTCGGCTCCGCCAGCTTGATATATCGACCCCTCCTGAGTACGGGGTACGAGGCAGAATAGCGTCTTCCATAGCTCGAAATGAGCTTCACAACCCAGAAACAGCTCACAAAAGGCGACGTAGCCAGCGATTTGTAAAATGGAGGCGGGGGTGAAGTTATGCAACTGGAGGCCATAAAACTCTAGGAGCCCGCGGAGGAACGGATGGATTGGAAATCCAAGTCCCCTTAGCAAGTAAGGGACAAGGCATACCTGCTCCCCCTTGGATGGGTTAGGAATACTCTCCGCTTGCTCCCCGCCATTATAAGTGGCTAGTCCGGCTCGGACGGGGACCATGTACGTAGGCGGGAGAAACCCTTTGGTCTACAACTCTACCAATCGGCTATGGGGTACAAAACACCTCTCCCAATCGCCTGTCTTAGTGCTATGGGAGCGAGAGGAGGAGCTGCGACGGCCGACCATGATGGGATGGTTTCTTCCAGGCGCTCTGATGGATACTCGCTAGGGGAGGATGGTGTGATTTGGATCTGAGGATCCCCGTCTCTTTAAATAGAAGATTTACTTACATGGTCAGGGTGGCAAATGTAAAAATGCACTGACTTCTCGCATTAGCTCAACACATGGAGATAGCAATTATTAAAGCACAGAAGCCGAGGAGTGCAACATTGATGGGAAGCCACACACTGCTCGTTACAACAGGTACTCAGGAATTTTGGAGAAGAACCCGCCTTGCAATGCTGAAGACAATCTACGCGCTGGACTCATCATCATTGAAGCCTGGTTTAGGGGCTACTGAGGGAGTCCTAGATTAGGGGTCCTTGGACAGCCGGACTATATACTTTGGCCAGAATGTTGGACTATTAAGATACAAGATTGAAGACTTCGTCCCGTGTCCGGATGGGACTCTCCTTTGCGTGGAAGGCAAGCTTGACAATTTGGATATGTAGATCTCCTTCTCTGTAACCGACTCTGTGTAACCCTAGCCCCTTCCGGTGTCTATATAAATTGGAGGGCTTAGTCTGTAGGACAACATACAATCATAATCATAGGCTAGCTTCTAGGGTTTAGCCTCTACGATCTCGTGGTAGACCAACTCTTGTAATACTCATATCATCAAGATCAATCAAGCAGGAAGTAGGGTATTACCTCCATCGAGAGGGCCCGAACCTGGGTAAATATCATGTCCCCTGCCTCATGTTACCATTAGCCTTAGAAGCACAGTTCGGGACCCCCTACCCGAGATCCACCGGTTTTGACACCGACACCCACCACTAGAGGGCCTCAGCACGCGTGCAGATCCGCTGCGGCCGAGGTTGGTGGTTGCCCTTCCGTGGCGGTTTTAATGCCCCTTAACGGTGTGGGATTTGCAGGGGCGTGCGGGGAGTGGGCGAAGTTAATCCCACGCCCCCCAAGCCGCCTCAACTTTGCCGTAGCCGCCTATAAATAGGGGAGGAGGGGGCGGCAGAACGCACGCGCGCCCCCTCCATCTTCATCTTATTCCTCGCTGTTGCTGCTTCACGCTACCGCAACACCACCATAGCACCATCTCCCCCACACTTCACCGAGCCGCCACTGAGTCGCCCAAGCCATGGCGAAGAGCGGGTGGGATGGCTCAAATGTTCACGAAGGGCACATCAAGTTCCTCCGTGCGACGCGGAGGCTTCCTCACGCCGGCGTCTTGGAGGCGCGCCTTCCCTATGAGTAGGAGATCTCGCCGGCACTGCAGGCTGGCGAGTTCATCGTCTTTCGCACCCACTTCCTTCGAGGCTTCGCGCTGCCCGTGAGCAACTTCTTCCATGCTTTCCTCGATATCTATCATCTGCAGCCGCACCATCTCACTCCCAACATGGTGGTGCTACTGTCTGCCTTCGTGACCTTCTGCCAAGGAAGAGTCGGCTCAGTGCGGGGCCTGCGTCGCCATGCGGCACTAAGGAGGAGGGACCCGCTTCCTGGCCATCGCCCTGCTGGAGTCAGCGAAGCTCTTGCAGAAATCTTACTTCTACGTCCGGAATCTCCACCTGACGAACAACTACAACAATGTGCCGGCTTTCATGATCGGGCCGCCTACTGGGCCACGGGACAACTGGGGCCACCAGCCGCCCAAGCGCTTGTCGGCTTCCATCACCAACATCCTCGACCGGCTCCAGGAGATGACGGACTTGGAGGGGCTCAAGCCGGCTGACTTGTTGGCTGCCTTCATCCAGCGCCGGGTTTCGCCTCTCCAACTTCGGCCGCATCTGATCTGCGAGATGAGCGGCCACCGAGATCCGTGACAGATGTCCACCATGGATCTGCCGACTATTGAGGTGGTCCGACATGTGAATTGCTTCTCCGGCAGCAAATTTAGCAAGACCGGCTGGCACATCGGCAAGGAGCCGTATATCCATGCCAACCCACCACCGCCGCTAAGTGTCTGGTCCGCCTTCTTTGCTCATGCACTACCTTTCGCCTGGCCTAACCACCGGCCACTTGGCAGCGCTTTCCTGGACTGGGCGCGCTGGCTCCGAGCCACGAGTGGATGCCGAGCCGTGAAGAAAGCAATGTGGGCGATACTGAGCTGGGGGCGGCCACCTTGGATGATGAGGGTGAGGAAGACGCCACCGGAGGAGGCGGCACCAGAGCAGGCAGCTCTTTAGGAGGCGGCGCAGGAGGATTCGGCAACGTCCCGTTCTTGCCGGATGATGACGAGGACGACGAGGGGCAGCACTAAGGAGCCGCGAGGACGGGGGCCGGCCCTTTGACGCCATCTGCCGCACCCGGCGCGCACAAGCGCCGCCCTGAGGGATGTTCAGCAACCAGCCGACAAAGAAGACCAAACAGGCCGCGGCGACCAAGCGACACGATGCCGTGATGGTGGCCGCCACTCGGAGGGCCCCTAAGCCACTGCCGTATGTATCCGGGTGAGTGTGCTTGTTGCACCAGCTTCATACTTTTTTCTTTCTCTTGGGGGATCTTCTCATTCTCGTTCTCCTGCCGAGGAGGGCGGCCATTGCCACCATGCAGGCTCCGTCTGCCTCGCTGATCGGTTCAGCAGGCGGCTCCGAGGAGGTCTGGCGTGTGGATCCGGCCACCGCCCTCTAGGAGGCGATGGCGAGGAACTGCCGGGAGGCGCGCAAGGAGCGGGAGGCCGTGGAGAAGGCACGGGCTGATGCCGAGGCGTTGCAGGCAGATGCCCAAGCCGTGGCGAAGGCGCGCGCAAAGGTGGCGACCAGGGCGCAGGCGGAGGTCGACGCCAAGGCCACGGCGGATCCGGCTGGTGGTGGGGTCCCAAAGACCACCAACCTCAAGCAACCAAAGGTGCTGGCAGGGGAGAACCGGATGCCGCCTAGGAGAGACGAAGGTAACCAGTCGGCGCCAGAGCAGGTGGTTGTCGATGCCGCCATCCCAGAGGCGGAGGAGGTCCAACGCACGTCGACTGCTGATGGGTGTGGCGGCAGCGAGCCCAGACAGCCGAAGGCACCGCAGACTGGCACTGGGTAGGCGACAAGCAGGGCCGTCGTGGCACGCGCTTCCTCGTGCCTGCGCCCGACGCGGGCGATCTCTCAGCCGATGCCGGTGGAGACCGCGGTCTCGAGCTCACATGGACCAACACCGAGGCCACGAGCGCTGCTCCTTCAGGCTGGATGGTGGGGGCCGGCTCAGCCGCCCTAAACCTTGCGGTGCAGGACGTGCTAGACAAGTTCTCCGCCCACAACATCACCCTTCAGAGGGCGAGTGAGGATCTGTTGGCAATGCGGAAGTCCGTCTGGGTACGTTTGTCTTGCTTTATTTTTCTCTTGTAATCTTTAGTGAGGGTGCGCAAGTGCACCCACTGGGTGTAGCCCCCGAGTTCCAAGCCGGTTGCTGAGCAGGTAGGTTGGAACTTAAGGGTGCTCTTCCAGTTGTTGAAATGCCTCTCTTGTTACAGGACTACCACAACGTGCGGGCGGCCTCCTACAACACCCAGAACCGGATGATGTCGCTTGAAGCTACGTCGGTATTTCCCCAAAGAGGAAGGGATGATGCAGCACAACGGTGGTAGGTATTTCCATCAGATATGAAACCAAGAACCAAACAACACAACGCAAACAGCCCCTACACACAAATAGCAACACCTCGCAACCTGACATGTTAAAGGGGTTGTCAATCCCTTTCGGGGTACGACACCTCAAGATAGGCAAGGGACGTGAGATAAATTTGTAGATGGGATAAATAGATCGCGGAACAAATAAATTGAAGCAAGGTATTTTTTTGTATCTTTTGGTTTAATAGATCTGAAAATAAACGCAAGGAAAAAGTAGATCGCAAGGCAAATATATGAGAAAGAAGACCCGGGGGCCGTAGGTTTCACTAGTGGCTTCTCTCGAGAAAAATAGCAAACGCTGGGTGAACAAATTACTGTTGGGCAATTGATAGAACTTCAAATAATGATGACGATATCCAAGCAATGATCATTACATTGGCATCACGTCCAAGATTAGTAGACCGACCCGTGCCTGCATCTACTACTATTACTCCACACATCAACCGCTATCCAGCATGCATCTAGTGTATTAAGTGTTGGGGAACGTAGCAGAAATTCAAAATTTTCCTACGTGTCACCAAGATCTATCTATTGAGAGACCAGCAATGAGTAGAAAGAGAGTGCATCTACATACCCTTGTAGATCGCTAAGCAGAAGCGTTCAAGTGAACGGGGTTGATGGAGTCGTACTCGTCGTGATTCAAATCACCGATGATCAAGTGCCGAACGCACGGCACCTCCGCGTTCAACACACATACAGTCCGGTGACGTCTCCCAAGCCTTGATCCAGAAAGGAGAGAGGGAGAGGTTGACGAAGACTCCATCCAGCAGCAGCACAACGGCGTGGTGGTGGTGGAGGAGCGTGGCAATCCTGCAGGGCTTTGCCAAGCACCGCGGGAGAGGAGGAGTACTTGTGAGAGGGGGAGGGCTGCGCCAGAACTTCGTCTATAGCTCCCATGCGCCTCCCAACTATATGTAGGGGTGGAGGGGCTGGTTTCTTGCCCTCCAAGTCCATTGGGGCGTTGGCCAAGGTGGGAGGAAAGAAATCTCATTAGTTCCTTCCCCACCGATTGTTATCCCCCCCTTTTTAGGGATCTTGATCTTATCCCTTCGGGATATGATCTTATTCCTTCTAAGGGGGGATCTTGGTGCGCCTTGACCAGGGGTGTGGGGCCTTGCCCCCACTACCCACGTCCATGTGGGTCC
This sequence comes from Triticum aestivum, assembly GCF_018294505.1. Taxonomy (NCBI): domain Eukaryota; kingdom Viridiplantae; phylum Streptophyta; class Magnoliopsida; order Poales; family Poaceae; genus Triticum; species Triticum aestivum. The sequence continues at coordinate 289,888,243 of NC_057807.1, forward strand.
CCCCATGCAGGTGGGCCCCACTCCGGAACCTTCTAGAACCTTCCCGGTACAATACCGAAAAATCCCGAACATTTTCCGGTGGCCAAAATAGGACTTCCCATATATAAATCTTTACCTCCGGACCATTCCGGAACTCCTCGTGACGTCCGGGATCTCATCCGGGACTCCGAACAACATTCGGTAACCACATACAAACTTCCTTTATAACCCTAGCGTCATCGAACCTTAAGTGTGTAGACCCTACGGGTTCGGGAGACATGTAGACATGACCGAGACGTTCTCCGGTCAATAACCTACAGCGGGATCTGGATACCCATGATGGCTCCCACATGTTCCACGATGATCTCATCGGATGAACCACGATGTCAAGGACTTAATCAATCCCGTATTCAATTCCCTTTGTCTATCGGTATGTTACTTGCCCGAGATTCGATCGTTGGTATCCAATACCTTGTTCAATCTCGTTACCGGCAAGTCACTTTACTCGTTCCGTAACACATCATCCCGTGATCAACTCCTTGGTCACATTGCGCATATGATGATGTCCTACCGAGTGGGCCCAGAGATACCTCTCCGTTTACACGGAGTGACAAATCCCAGTCTCGATCCGCATAAAACAATAGATACTTTCGGAGATACCTGTAGTGCACCTTTATAGTCACCCAGTTACGTTGTGACGTTTGATACACCCAAAGCACTCCTACGGTATCCAGGAGTTACACGCTCTCATGGTCGAAGGAAGAGATACTTGACATTGGCAAAGCTCTAGCAAATGAACTACACGATCTTTTGTGCTAGTCTTAGGATTGGGTCTTGTCCATAACATCATTCTCCTAATGATGTGATCCCGTTATCAACGACATCTAATGCCCATAGCCAGGAAACCATGACTATATGTTGATCACAACGAGCTAGTCAACTAGAGGCTCACTAGGGACATATTGTGGTCTATGTATTCACACGTGTATTACGATTTCCGGATAATACAATTATAGCATGAATAAAAGACAATTATCATGAACAAGGAAATATAATAATAATACTTTTATTATTGCCTCTAGGGCATATTTCCAACAGTCTCCCACTTGCACTAGAGTCAATAATCTAGTTCACATCGATATGTGATTAACACTCAAGGTCACATCCCCATGTGACTTACACCCAAAGAGTTTACTAGAGTCAATAATCTATTTCACATTTACCATGTGATTAACACTCGATGAGTACTGGGTTTGATCATGTTATGCTTGTGAGAGAGGTTATAGTCAACGGGTCTGAACCTTTTAGATCCGTGTGTGCTTTACAAATCTCTATGTCATCTCCTAGATGCAGCTACCACGCTCTATTTGGAGCTATTCCAAACAACTGTTCTACTTGGAGCTATTCTAAATTATTGCTCCATTATATGTATCCGGTCTCTCTACTCAGAGCTATCCGGATAGGTGTCAAGCTTGCATCGTCGTAACCTTTACGATGAACTCTTTTACCACCTCCATAATCGAGAAAATTCCTTAGTCCACTAGTTACTAAGGATAATTTTGACCGCTGTCCTGTGAGCCATTCTTGGATCACTCTTGTACCCCTTGACTGACTCATGGCAAGGCACACTTCAGGTGCGGTACACAGCATAGCATATTGTAGAGCCTACGTCTTAAGCATAGGGCACGACCTTCGTCCTTTCTCTCTATTCTGCCGTGGTCGAGCTTTAAGTCTTAACTTCGTACCTTACAACTCAGGCAAGAACTCCTTCTTTGACTGGTCCATCTTGAACACCTTCAAGATCATGTCAAGGTATGTGCTCATTTGAAAGTATTATTAAGCATTTTGATCTATCCTTATAGATCTTGATGCTCAATGTTCAAGTAGCTTAATCCAGGCTTTCCATTGAAAAACACTTTCAAAATAACCCTATATGCTTTCCAAAAATTCGACGTCATTTCTGATCAACAATATGTCAACAACATATACTCATCAGAAATTCTATAGTGCTCCCACTCACTTCTTTGGAAATACAAGTTTCTCATAAACTTTGTACAAACCCAAAATTTTTGATCATCATCAAAGCATACATTCCAACTCCGAGATGCTCACTCCAGTCCTTAGAAGGATTGCTGGAGCTTTGCATACTTATTAGCATCTTTCGGGATTGACAAAACCTTCCGGTTGTATCACATACAACCTTTCCTCATTAAAATCGTCGAGGAAACAATGTTTTGACATCCTATCTGCAAGATTTCATAAATAATGCAGTAATCGCTAATATAATTCCAACAGACTCTTAGCATCGCTACGAGTGAGAAAATCTCATCGTAGTCAACTCCTTGAACTTGTCGGAAAACATCTTAACGACAAGTCGAGCTTTCTTAATGGTGACATTTACCATCATTGTCCGTCTTCCTTTTGAAATCCATCTGTACTCATTAGCCTTACGACCATCGAGCCGTTCTGCCAAAGTCTACACTTTGTTTTCATACATGGATCCTCTCTCGGATTTTATGGCCTCAAGCCATTTATCGGAATCCGGGCCCACCATCGCTTCTCCATAGCTCGTAGGTTCATTGTTGTCTAGCAACATGACCTTCAAGACAGGATTACGTACCACTCTGAAGTAGTACGCATCCTTGTCATCCTACGAGGTTTGGGAGTGACTTGATCCGAAGTTTCATGATCAATATCATAAGCTTCCACTTCAATTGGTGTAGGTGCCACAGGAACAACTCCCTGTGCCCTGTCACACACTAGTTGAAGAGACGGTTCAATAACCTCATCAAGTCTCCACCATCCTCCCACTCAATTCTTTCGAGAGAAACTTTTCCTCGAGAAAGGACCCGATTCTAGAAACAATCCATATTGCTTTCGGATCTGAATTAGGAGGTATACCCAACTGTTTTGGGTTTCCTATGAAGATGCATTTTATCCGCTTTGGGTTCGAGCTTATCAACCTGAAACTTTTTCATATAAGCATCGCAGCCCCAAACTTTTAAGAAACGACAACTTAGGTTTCTCTAAACCATAATTCATACGGTGTCATCTCATCGGAATTACGTGGTGCCCTATTTAAAGTGAATGTGGTTGTCTCTAATGCCTAACCCATGAACGATAGTGGTAATTCGATAAGAGACATCATGGTACGCACCATATCCAATAGGGTGCAACTATGATGTTTCGGACACACCATCACATTATGGTGTTCCAGGCGGTATTAATTGCGAAACAATTTCCACAATGTCTTAATTGTGTGCCAAAACTCGTAACTCAGATATTCATCTCTATGATCATATCATAGACATTTTATCCTCTTGTCACAATGATCTGCTACTTCACTCTGAAATTACTTGAACCATTCAATAATTCAGACTTGTGTTTCATCAAGTAAATATACTCAACATTTACTCGAATCATCTGTGAAGTAAGAACATAATGATATTCACTGCATGCCTCAGCACTCATTCGACTGCACACATCAAAATGTGTTACTTCCAACAAGTTGCTATCTTGTTCCATCTTACTGAAAATGAGGCTTTTCAGTCATCTTGCCCATGTGGTATGATTTGCATATCTCAAGTGATTCAAAATCAAGTGAGTCCGAACGATCCATTTGCATGGAGTTTCTTCATGCATATACACCAATAGACATGGTTCGCATGTCTCAAACTTTTCAAAAACGAGTGAGTCCAAAGATCCATCAACATGGAGCTTCTTCATGCGTTTTATACCATTATGACTTACATGGCAGTGCCACAAGTAAGTGGTACTATCATTACTATCTTATATCTTTTGGCATGAAAATGTGTATCACTACGACCGAGATTCAATAAACCATTCCTTTAGGTGCAAGACCATTGAAGGTATTATTCAAAAATAGAGTAACCATTATTCTCCTTAAATGAATAACCGTATTGCGATAGACATAATCCAATCATGTCTATGCTCAACGCAAACACCAATCTCGGTGGTAGAGGGAGCGTGCGATGCTTGATCATATCAACCTTGGAAACACTTCCAACATATATCGTCAGCTCACCTTTAGCTAGTCTCCGTTTATTCCGTAGCTTTTATTTCGAGTTACTAACACTTAGCAACCGAACCGGTATCCAATACCCTGGTGCTACTAGGAGTACTAGTAAAGTACACATTAACATAATGTATATCCAATATACTTCTATCGACCTTGCCAGCCTTCTCATCTACCAAGTATCTAGGGTAATGCTGCTCCAGTGGTTGTTCCCCTTATTACAGAAGCACTTAGTCTCGGGTTTGGGTTCAACCTTGGGTTTCTTCACTAGAGCAACAGCTGAATTGCCGTTTCATGAAGTATCCCTTTGTTCCCTTGCCCTTCTTGAAACTAGTGGTTTCACCAACCATCAACAATTGATGCTCCTTCTTGATTTCTACTTTCGCGGTGTCAAACATCATGAATATTTCAAGGATCATCATATCTATCCCTGATATGTTATAGTTAATCACGAAGCTCTAGCAGCTTGGTGGCAATGACTTTTGGGAAACATCACTATCTCATCTGGAGGATCAACTCCCACTCGATTCAAGTGATTGTTGTGCTCAAACAATCTGAGCACAAGCTCAACGATTGAGCTTTTCTCCCTTAGTTTGCAGGCTAAGAAAATCGTCGGAGGTCTTATACCTCTTGACGTGGGCACGAGCCTGAAATCCCAATTTCAGCCCTCAAAACATCTCATATGTTCCGCGACGTTTCGAGAACGTCTTTGGTGCCTCTACTTAAACCATTTAATTGAACTATCACGTAGTTATCAAAACGTGTATGTCCGATGTTCGCAACATCGACAAACGACGTTGGGGTTCAGCACACTGAGCGGTGCATTAAGGACATAAGCTTTCTACTGATCGCATAATCGCTACTATCAACTTTCAACTATATTTTCTCTAGGAACATATCTAAACAGTGGAACTAAAGCGCGAGCTTACGACATAATTTGCAAAAGGTCTTTTGACTATGTTCAGGATAATTAAGTTCATCTTATGAACTCCCACTCAGATAGACATCCCTCTGGTCATCTAAGTGATTACATGATCCGAGTCAACTAGGCCGTGTCCGATCATCACGTGAGACGGACTAGTCATCATCGGTGAACATCTTCATGTTGATCGTATCTGCTATATGACTCATGCTCGACCTTTCGGTCTCCGTGTTCCGAGGCCATGTCTGCACATGCTAGGCTCGTCAAGTTAACCCTAAGTGTTTTCGCTGTGTAAAACTGTCTTACACCCGTTGTATGTGAACGTAAGAATCCATCACACCCGATCATCACGTGGTGCTTAGAAGCGACGAACTGTAGCAATGGTGCACAGTTAGGGGAGAACACTTCTTGAAATTTTTGTAAGGGATCATCTTATTTACTACCGTCGTCCTAAGCAAACAAGATGCATAAACATGATAAACATCACATGCAATCAAATAGTGACATGATATGGCCAATATCATTTTGCTCCTTTTTGATCTTCATCTTCGGGGCTCCATGATCATCATCGTCACCGGCACGACACCATGATCTCCATCATCATGATCTCCATCATCGTGTCTTCATGAAGTTGTCACGCCAACGACTACTTCTACTTCTATGACTAACGCGTTTAGCAATAAAGTAAATTAGTTTACATGGCGTTCTTCAATGACACGCAGGTCATACAATAAATAAAGACAACTCCTATGGCTCCTGCCGGTTGTCATACTCATCGACATGCAAGTCGTGAATCCTATTACAAGAACATGATCAATCTCATACATCACATATCATTCATCACATTCTTCTTGGCCATATCACATCACATAGCATACCCTGCAAAAACAAGTTAGACGTCCTCTAATTGTTGTTGCATGTTTTACGTGGCTTCTATGGGTTTCTAGCAAGAACGTTTCTTACCTACGCAAGACCACAACGTGATATGCCAATTGCTATTTACCCTTCATAAGGACCCTTTTCATCGAATCCGTTCCGACTAAAGTGGGAGAGACTGGCACCCGCTAGCCACCTTATGCACCAAGTGCATGTCAATCGGTGGAACCTATCTCACGTAAGAGTACGTGTAAGGTCGGTCCGGGCCGCTTCATCCCACAATACCGTCGAAACAAGATTGGACTAGTAACGGTAAGCATATTGAACAACATCAACGCCCACAACTACTTTGTGTTCTACTCGTGCAAAGAATCTACGCAATAAACCTGGCTCTGATACCACTGTTGGGGAACGTAGCAGAAATTCAAAATTTTCCTACGTGTCACCAAGATCTATCTATGGAGAGAGCAACGAGTAGAAAGAGAGTGCATCTACATACCCTTGTAGATCGCTAAGCGGAAGCGTTCAAGTGAACGGGGTTGATGGAGTCGTACTCGTCGTGATTCAAATCACCGATGATCAAGTGCCGAACACACGGCACCTCCGCGTTCAACACACATACAGTCCGGTGACGTCTCCCAAGCCTTGATCCAGAAAGGAGAGAGGGAGAGGTTGACGAAGACTCCATCCAGCAGCAGCACAACGGTGTGGTGGTGGTGGAGGAGCGTGGCAATCCTGCAGGGCTTCGCCAAGCACCGCGGGAGAGGAGGAGTACTTGTGAGAGGGGGAGGGCTGCGCCAGAACTACGTCTATAGCTCCCATGCGCCTCCCCACTATATATAGGGGTGGACGGGCTGGTTTATTGCCCTCCAAGTCCATTGGGGCGTTGGCCAAGGTGGGAGGAAAGAAATCTCATTATTTCCTTCCCCACCGATTGTTATCCCCCCTTTTTAGGGATCTTGATCTTATCCCTTCGGGATATGATCTTATTCCTTCTAAGGGGGGATCATGGTGCGCCTTGACCAGGGGTGTGGGGCCTTTCCCCCACTACCCACGTCCATGTGGGTCCCCCCATGCAGGTGGGCCCCACTCCGGAACCTTCTAGAACCTTCTCGGTACAATACCGAAAAATCCCGAACATTTTCCGGTGGCCAAAATAGGACTTCCCATATATAAATCTTTACCTCCGGACCATTCCGGAACTCCTCGTGACGTCCGGGATCTCATCCGGGACTCCGAACAACATTCGGTAACCACATACAAACTTCCTTTATAACCCTAGCGTCATCGAACCTTAAGTGTGTAGACCCTACGGGTTCGGGAGACATGTAGACATGACCGAGACATTCTCCGGTCAATAACCAACAGTGGGATTTGGATACCCATGATGGCTCCCACATGTTCCACGATGATCTCATCGGATGAACCACGATGTCAAGGACTTAATCAATCCCGTATTCAATTCCCTTTGTCTATCGGTATGTTACTTGCCCGAGATTCGATCGTCGGTATCCAATACCTTGTTCAATCTCATTACCGGCAAGTCACTTTACTCGTTCCGTAACACATCATCCCGTGATCAACTCCTTGGTCACATTGCGCATATGATGATGTCCTACCGAGTGGGCCCAGAGATACCTCTCCGTTTACACGGAGTGACAAATCCCAGTCTCGATCCGCATAAAACAATAGATACTTTCGGAGATACCTGTAGTGCACCTTTATAGTCACCCAGTTACGTTGTGACGTTTGATACACCCAAAGCACTCCTACGGTATCCAGGAGTTACACGCTCTCATGGTCGAAGGAAGAGATACTTGACATTGGCAAAGCTCTAGCAAACGAACTACACGATCTTTTGTGCTAGTCTTAGGATTGGGTCTTGTCCATCACATCATTCTCATAATGATGTGATCCCGTTATCAACGACATCCAATGCCCATAGCCAGGAAACCATGACTATCTGTTGATCACAACGAGCTAGTCAACTAGAGGCTCACTAGGGACATATTGTGGTCTATGTATTCACACGTGTATTACGATTTCCGGATAATACAGTTATAGCATGAATAAAAGACAATTATCATGAACAAGGAAATATAATAATAATACTTTTATTATTGCCTCTAGGGCATATTTCCAACATTAAGTTCATGGAAAACGGATTAATGCAATAAGAACGATGACATGATGTAGACAAGATCCGTTTATCTATTGCGGCACATATGGATCCCGTCTTTTTATCCTTAGTAGCAACGATACATACATTTCGGTTCCCTTTCTATCACTGGGATCAAGAACCAAAAGATCGAACCCACTACCGGGTACCTCTTCCCATTGAGAGACAAATAGATCAAGTTGGCCAAACAAAACCCAAATATCAGAGAAGAAATACGAGGCTATAAGAGATCATGCATATAAGAGATCAAAGAACTCAAATAACTTTCATGGATATAAAAAGATATAACTGATCATAAACTCGAAGTTCATTAGATCCCAACAAACACACCGCCAAAAGAATTACATCATATGGATCTCCAAGAGATCATTGTATTGATAATCAGGAGAGAGAGAAGAAGCCATCTAGCTACTAACTACGGACTCGAAGGTCTACTAAGAACTAGTCACGCATCATCTGAGAGGCACCAATTGAAGTGGTGAACCCCTCCATGATGGTGTCTAGATTGGATCTCGTGGTTCTGGACTCTACGGCGGCTGGATGAAAATTTCATCGACTCCTCTAGGGTTTCTGGAATATTAGGGTATTTATAGAGCAAAGAGTCGGTCCATGGGGCACCCGAGGTGGGCACAACCCACCAGGGAGCGCCTGGGCCTCCTGGTGGGTTGTCCCCTCCTCGGGACTCCGCCAAGGTGCAACCAGAGCCGGTTGTGTTCCTTCTGGCCCATAAAAAATTATTGTAAATTGGCGTGGCATTTGGACTCCATCTGATATTGATTTCCTGTGATATAAAAAACATGCAGAAAACAACAACTGGCACATGGCACTATGTCAATAGGTTAGTACCAAAAAATGATATAAAATGATTATAAAACATCCAAGATTGATAATAAAACAACATGGAATAATAAAAAATTATAGATATGTTGGAGACGTATCAGCATCCCCAAGCTTAATTCCTGCTCGTCCTCGAGTAGGTAAGTGATAAAATAGAATTTTTGATGTGGAGTGTTGTTTATCATGTCACATCATATTATTTTCTTCATAGCATTGGCATTTGGACTTTTATGTGATTCAAAGAAATAGTCTAGTTTTGACATAATAATTTGGATTCTCAAGCATATCAACAAGCAACCATGTCTTTCAAAATATCAATGCTAAAACAAGTTATCCCTAGCCCATCATGCTCAAACATTAATCCATTCATGAAACACACTCGAATATTAGCTACACCCAATACTGAAGTACGATCATATTGTCCCCTAGTTGGTGCTTTTATAAGAGAGGATGGAGACTCAATTTCAAAAATAAAAAAATGCATAAAGTAAAAAGAAAGGCCCTTCGCAGAGGGAAGTAGTGATTTGTAGAGGTGCCAGAGCTCAAAGCAAAAAATAATAGAGATAAAAAAAATGTGGGAGGTGTATCCATCCCACCAACAAAAATGACGTGGAGCATCCCAATACTTTCCATGCTAGATATATCATACGCGGTTCCCAAATAGACAATAAAGTTTATTCCTTTTTCCACCATAACTTTCACTTTCCATGGCTAGCCGTATCCACGGGTGCCCTCCATACCAACACTTTCCAAGGAATTTATTATTTGACAACATAAAGTAAATTCATTTTTGCACTTCGGGACTGGGCATCCCTAATACCTTTGCCTTACTCTCGTGCAATGACAAGTGAATAAACACTCATCGTGAAAATAACACATTTAGCATGGAAAATATTAGCTACCCGTTACCGTTCCGCGAGCAAAACAAACACACAAAAGAGAAGTTCATTTTGAAAATTAGAGATGACACATGCAAATTTGCTTAGGACGGCAAAAGAATACCGCATATAGGTAGATATAGTGGGCTCATGTGGCAAAACTAGTTTAAAGGATTTTGGATGCACAAGTAGAGGTCATACTTGGTGCAAAATGAAGGCTAGCAAAAATATTGAGAAGCGACCAACCAGGAAACGCATAATCTCATAAGCAAGCATTAAGCATAATTAAAACCGAATAATGCACCACAAGTAGGATATAATTTTCATTGCATGATTATTGACTTTCGTGCATGCATAGGGAATCACAAATCTTAACACCAATACTCTTACTAGACCACAATTACTCACCAATATAACTCACATATCACATCATAATATCTCAAAACTATTACTAAGAATCAAGTTTATTTTGTCCAATGATCTTCATGACATATTTTTTTCTTTCTTTATCCTTCTTGGATATCTATCACTTTGGAACTAATTTTCATGTGTTGCTTTTTATAAGCTCAAACAAATATAAGTGAAAATCATGAGCATAACATATTTTCTTTCTCTCAAAATAATTTAAGTGAAATAAGAGAGAATTTCTTCAAAATTTTACTAACTCTCAAATAAATCTAAGTGAAGCAAGAGAGCATTTCTTCAAAAATACTAAGCACACCATGCTCAAAAAGATATAAGTGAAGCACTAGAGCAAGTCCATTGCTCATAAAAACTTAAGTGAAGCATAGAGAGCAATTCTAACAAGTCATGGCATAATTTTGGCTCTCTCAAATAGGTGTATCCAGAAAGGATTGGTGACTTAAAACACAAAATAAAACAAGCAAAGACACATATCATACAAGACGCTCCAAGCAAAACACATATCATGTGACGAATAAAAATATAGTCTCGAGTAAAATACTGATGGTCGTTGTAATAAAGAGGGATGCCAGTCGGGGGCATCCCCAAGCTTAGTTGGTTGCTCATTCTTGGATAATAGCTTGGGATGACGGGGCATCCCCAAGCTTAGGCTCTTCTATCCTTCTTTTATCCATCGTAAGATAACCCAAAACTTGAAAACTTCAATCACACAAAACTCAACAAAACCCTTGTGAGATCCGTTAGTAAAAGAAAGCAAACCACTACTATAAGTGCTGTGTCAAACCAATTATTATTTTGTTTTTGTATTATATTTACTGTATTCCAACTTTTCTATGGCAAAAACTCATCAAAGAAAACCATAGAGCCATCAAAATAAGCACACAACACAAAGAAAACAGAATCTGTCAAAACAGAACAGTCTGTAGTAATCTGGAACTTTCAAATACTTCTGTAACTCCAAAATTTCTACCAAATTAGTAAGACAAGCATAATTTGTATATTAATCTTATGCAAAAAGAATCAGGGAAAATCTCTTTTCTGTGATTTACGATAATTATTTTTGTGAGCACAAAGTTTCTGTCTTCTTCAACAAGATCAAACAACTATCACCCCAGAAGATCCTAAAGGCTTTACTTGGCACAAACACTAACTAAAACACAAAAAACACAATCATAACAGTAGCATAATTTTGATAACACTCAAGAACACAAAGAAAAAAGCAAAAATAAACTTTATTCATTGGGTTGCCTCCCAACCAAAGCTATAGTTTTACGCCCTTAGCTAGGCATAAAGCAAGGATCTAAGTTTTGTCTTCCGAAGTTTTAGTAACTTTTGTAAGGGTTTTCTCAAACCCGGGAGGCTCTTTACGCTTCCCTAAATTCTCTGGAAAAGAAACCATCTTAAGATCCAAAATATCCAATCGCTTGTTGCAAAGAGTAATCAAGGTATTCATGCGATTGATACTACCATTGAGGTGCTTGAGGGGTTCATTATATTTCTGTATTTCGACCATATGTTTATGTAAATCACCAAGTTTGTCCAACATTTGAACTCTCTCGGGGGTAAAGGAAAACCCCTTCTTTTGAGGAGGAATTCCCAAAATTCCTTCCAAGATTTCATAGGCAGCGTTTGCATCAAGCTCAATAAAATTTCCTTCAGCAACAAAATCAAGAAGTTGTCTATGATGCAAAGCTAATCCTATGTAAAAATTACGAGGCAAAATCTTAGCATCCCCCTTTAGGTTAGAAACACGATACAATTCCATAAGCCTATACCAGGCATCTTTCAAATTTTCTCCTTGTCTTTACTTGAAGTAAAGAACTTCAAAATCTGGTGACAAAGGAGGAGTAGGGATGCTAGCCATCGGGACTAGAGACAAGAGATCGGTGAAAAAGAGGGGCGAATAAAACGGCAATTTCTTGTGAAGTGGGGGAGAGGAAAACGAGAGGCAAATAATGTAAATTGCAAGGAGATGAGATTTGTGATTAGGAACCTGGTTATGTTGAAGCCCTGGCAATGGCGCTAGAAATTCCTTTTGATGTCGCTTGAAGCTACGTCGGTATTTCCCCAAAGAGGAAGGGATGATGCAGCACAGTGGTGGTAGGTATTTCCATCAGATATGAAACCAAGGTTATCAAACCAGTAGGAGAACCAAGCAACACAATGCAAACAGCCCCTGCACACAAATAACAACACCTCGCAATCCGACGTGTTCAAGCGGTTGTCAATCCCTTTCAGGGTACGGCGCCTCAAGATAGGCAAAGGACGTGAGATAAATTTGTAGATGGGATAAATAGATCGCGGAACAAATAAATTGCAACAAGGTATTTTTGTATTTTTTTGGTTTAATAGATATGAAAATAAATGCAAGGAAAAAGTAGATCACAAGGCAAATATATGAGAAAGAAGACCCGGGGCCCGTAGGTTTCACTAGTGGCTTCTCTCAAGAAAAATAGCAAACGGTGGGTGAACAAATTACTGTTGGGCAATTGATAGAACTTCAAATAATCATGACGATATCCAGGCAATGATCATTATGTAGGCATCACATCCAAGATTAGTAGACCGACTCCTGCCTGCATCTACTACTATTACTCCACACATCGACCGGTATCCAGCATGCATCTAGTGTATTAAGTTCATGGGAAAACGGAGTAATGCAATAAGAACGATGACGTGATGTAGACAAGATCCGTTTATCTATTGCAGCAGATATGGATCCCGTCTTTTTATGCTTAGTAGCAACGATACATACATGTTGGTTCCCTTTCTGTCGCTGGGATCAAGCACCGTAAGATCGAACCCACTACTGGTCACCTCTTCCCATTGCAAGATAAATAGATCAAGTTGGCCAAACAAAACCCAAACATCGGAGAAGAAATACTAGGCTATAAGAGATCACACATATAAGATATCAAATAACTCAAATAACTTTCATGGATATAAAAAGATATAACTCATCATAAACTCGAAGTTCATCAGATCCCAACAAACACATCACCAAAAGACTTACATCATATGGATCTCCAAGAGATCATTGTATTGATAAGAGAGAGAGAGAGAGAGAGAGAGAAGAAGCCATCTAGCTACTAACTACGGACCTGAAGGTCTACAAAGAACTACTCACGCATCATCGAAGAGGCACCAATTGAAGTGGTGAACCCCTCCATGATGGTGTCTAGATTGGATCTCGTGGTTCTGGACTCTGCGATGGCTGGATGAAAATTTCGTCGACTCCTCTAGGATTTCTGGAATACTGGGGTATTTATAGAGCAAAGAGTCGGTCCAGGGGGCACCCGAGGTGGGCACAACCCACCAGGGCGCGCATAGGCCTCCTGGCGCGCCCTGGTGGGTTGTCCCCTCCTCGGAACTCCCCCTAGGTGCAACCAGGTCCCGTTGTGTTCCTTCTGGCCCATAAAAAATCATCGTAAATTGGCGTGGCATTTGGACTCCATCTGATATTGATTTCCTGCAATGTAAAAAACATGCAGAAAATAGCAACTGGCACTTGGCACTATGTCAATAGGTTAGTAAAAAAATGATATAAAATGACTATAAAATGATTATAAAACATCCAAGATTGATAATAAAACAGCATGGAATAATCAAAAATTATAGATACGTTGGAGATGTATCACCAGAAGCTCGCCACTCGGAGTGCAGAGCTGAACCAGAGCCGAGGTATGTAGGTCGTCTCTTAGTGGGGGCGCGCAAGCGCACCCACTGGGTGCAGCCCCCAAGATTTAGGCCGACTGCTGAGCAGTCGGGTCGGATCTTCTCCAACAACTTCTTGTTTGCATTGATGTAGATGTTGACACTTCTTGCTTGCTTTTGCAGAGGCTGTGGCCCGGCTGAGGACCTGCGTAGCGATCTCGAGAGCCAGCTCTAGGCCAAGGAGTTGGAACGAAACCAGGTGGCCATGGCTCGTGATGCGCTCGAGATGTAGCTGGCAGACCAGGTAAACCGGCACATCGAGCAAGTCTGGCTTCTAAAGGCCGTGGAGGAGTGCCTCAGGGCCGAGTTCGATTCACAGCACTCGAACTGATCTGAGAGGGAGAAGTACTTGTCGGAGGGTTACTCAGTAATTGGCGACATGCTTGAAGGTATATCTTCTTCCTTCTCCGACCAGTTAGTTGCTGGCTATCTCTGGAAGCCGGCTTCTAATTCTTCTTGTCCTGTTTGAACAAAGTACCTCCTGGGCTACTCCGTTGTCGTCGTCCAGGAGATTGAAGGGCACGAAGATCAAACCGAACCGGCTCGGAACTTGGGCGAGCAGCTGATGGCTGTCAAGATGCGCCTCAAGCCGACGCGCCACCTGCTTTGCCAACTTCAACGCTCCGGGGCTTTGGTCTTGGAGGGGCTCTAGCCGCGTGCTACGATCCCTCGGACTCCCAGCCGGACAGCCAACTGGCTGGAGGCGGCGTCAGAACGGCTCGAGGCCTAGAAATGCTTTGCAGCACGGGCCGGCGCTATGAAGGCGCTGGAGTTCGTCAAGGCATGGTATCCAGGCGTGCGTCTGGCACAGTTGGCCACTTTTTGTCATAAGGCGGCGCCAGAGTTGGCGCGCGAGCATGAAGATATCGCCATCCACGCTTCAGCCCTCGTCGAGTACGCCTATGTCGGGGTCTTTGTCCTGGAGCGGGCGGAGAATGGCACCGAGGTGCCCCCGTCTTGGTTCGGGCGGAACCCGGAAGATGGGGAGGATTCGACGGAGGAGATCGCCTCTAGCGATGAAACCGACGAGGACGAGGAAGGCGGCTGTGACGCACCAGACGACGGAGCGATGATACGTCTCCAACGTATCTATAATTTTTGGTTGTTCCATGCTATTATATTATCTGTTTTGGATGTTTAATGGGCTTTAATATGCTCTTTTATATTATTTTTGGGACTAACCTATTAACCGGAGGCCCAGTGCTAGTTTTTGTTTTTTTGCCATTTTAAAGTTTTGTAGAAAAGGAATACCAAACGGAGTCCAAACAGAATGAAACCTTCATGAGGATCTTTCTTGGACTAAAAGAAATACAGAAGACTCAGAGTTGAAGTCTGGAACTCCACGAGGAGGCCACGAGGCAGGAGGGCGCGTCCAGGGGGGTAGGCCTGCCCCCCAACCTTGTGAGCCCCTCGTAGCTGCCGGAGGGGGAATCGATCATGGAGGGCTTCTACATCAACACCATTGCCTCTCCGATGAAGCGTGAGTAGTTTACCATAGACCTTCGGGTCCATAGTTATTATCTAGATGGCTTCTTCTCTCTCTTTGATTCTCAATACAAAGTTATCCTCGATGTTCTTGGAGATCTATTCGATGTAATAATCTTTTGCAGTGTGTTTGCCGAGATCCGATGAATTGTGGATTTATGCACAAGATTATCTATGAATATTATTTGGTTCTTCTCTGAATTCTTATATGCATGATTTGATATCTTTGCAAGTCTCTTCGAATTATCGGTTTAGTTTGTCCTACTAGATTGATCTTTCTTGTGATGGGAGAAGTGCTTAACTTTGGGTTCAATCTTGCGGTGTCCTTTCCCGGTGATAGTAGGGGCAGCAAGGCACGTATTGTATTGTTGCCATCGAGGATAAAAAGATGGGGTTTATATCATATTGCTTGAGTTTATCCCTCTACATCATGTCATCTTGCTTAATGTGTTACATCATTCTTATGAACTTAATACTCTAGATGCATGCTGGATAGCGGTCGATGTGTGGACTAATAGTAGTAGATGCAGAATCGTTTCGGTCTACTTGACATGGACGTGATGCCTATGTTCATGATCATTGCCTTAGATATTATCATAACTATGCGCTTTTCTATCAATTGCTCGGCAGTAATTTGTTCACCCACCATAATACACGCTATCTTGAGAGAAGCCACTAGTGAAACCTATGGCCCCCGGGCCTCTTTCTTATTATATTACATCTCTTTTATTTACATCACATCTCGTTTACTATTTTGCAATCTTTACTTTCCAATCTATACAAAAAAAATACCAAAAATATTTACTTTACTATCTTTATTAGATCTCACTTTTGCGAGTGACCGTGAAGGGATTGACAACTCCTTTATCGCGTTGGTTGCAAGGTTCTTGATTGTTTGTGTAGGTACTAGGTGACTTGTGTGTTGTCTCCTACTGGATTGATACCTTGGTTCTCAAAACTAAGGGAAATACATAAGATACTTTGCTGCATCACCCTTTCCTCTTCAAGGGAAAAACCAACGCAAGCTCAAGCAGTAGCAAGAAGGATTTCTCACGCTGTTGCCGAGGAGATCTACGCCAAGTCAAGACATACCAAGTACCCATCATAAACTCTTCTCCCTCGCATTACATTATTTGCCATTCGCCTCTCGTTTTCCTCTCCCCCACTTCTAAAACAATTTTCGAAAACCTTTGCCTTTTCTTCGCCCCTCTTTCGTTCGTCTCTTTTCGCTTGCTTCTTGTGTGTTTGTGTGTTGGATTGATTGTTTGTCACGATGGCTCAAGATAATACTAAATTGTGTGACTTTTCCAATACCAACAACAATGTTTTTATTAGCACCCCGATTGCTCCTACTACCGATGCTAATTTTTTTGAAATTAATACCGCTTTATTGAATCTTGTTATGAAAGATCAATTTTCTGGCCTTCCTAGTGAAGATGCCGCAACCCATCTAAACAACTTTGTTGATTTGTGTGGTATGCAAAAGAAGAAAGATGTGGATAATGATATTGTTAAATTGAAGCTATTTCCGTTTTCTCTTAGAGATCGTGCTAAAACTTGGTTCTCTTCTTTGCCTAAAAATAGTATTGATTCATGGAATAGGTGGAAAGATGCTTTTATCTCTAAGTATTTTCCTCCCTCTAAGATCATCTCTCTTAGGAACGATATTATGAATTTTAAGCAACTTGATCATGAGCATGTTGCACAAGCTTGGGAGAGGATGAAATTAATAATACGTAATTGCCCGACACATGGTTTGAACTTATGGATGATTATACAAAAAATTAATGTCGGATTGAATTTTGCTTCTAGAAATCTTTTCGGCCGCGGGAGGCACTTTTATGGAAATCACTTTAGGAGAAGCTACTAAGCTCCTAGACAATATTATGGTTAATTATTCTCAATGGCACACTTAAAGATCCACTAGTAAAAAAGTTCATGCGATTGAAGAAATTAATGTGTTGAGTGGAAAGATGGATTGACTTATGAAATTGTTTGCTAATAAAAGTGTTTCTTCTGATCCTAATGATATGCCTTGGTCCACTTTGATTGAGAATAATAATGAATCTATGGATGTGAATTTTGTTGGTAGGAACAATTTTGGTAACAACGCGTATAGAGGCAATTTTAATCCTAGGCCGTTTCCTAATAATTCCTCTAATAATTATGGTAATTCCTACAAGAACTCTTATGGAAATTTTAATAAGATGCCCTCTGATTTTGAGAATAGTGTTAAAGAATTTATGAGTTCGCAAAAGAATTTCAATGATGTGGTTAAAGAAAAATTGCTTAACATTGATGAGCTGGCTAGGAACGTGGATAGAATTTCCCTTGATGTTGATTCTTTGAAACTTAGATCTATTCCACCTAAGCATGATATCAATGAGTTTCTCAAATCCATGAGAATTTCCATTGATGAGTGCAAAGAAAGAACCGCTAGGATGCGTGCAAAAAAAGATTGGTTTGTGAAAGCGTGTTCTTCTAGTTTTCATGATAATAATGATGAAGATCTAAAAGTGATAGATGTGACTCCTATTAAATCTTTGTTTTCCAATATGAATCTTGATAAAGATGGGACTAGAGATGAGTCAACTTTAGTTAAAATGCGTCCCAATGATTTGGAGTTTTTAGATCTAGATGCAAAAATTGATAAAAGTGGGATTGAAGAGGTCAAAACTTTAAATAGCAATGAACCCACTATTTTGGATTTCAAGTAATTTAATTATGATAATTGCTCTTTGATATATTGTATTTCCTTGTTGCAATCCATGTTAAATTCTCCTCATTCTTATAATCAAAATAAAGCTTTTACTAAACATATCGTTGATGCTTTGATGCAATCTTATGAAGAAAAGCTTGAACTAGAAGTTTCGATCCCTAGAAAACTTTATAATGAGTGGGAACCTACTATTAAAATTAAGATTAAAGATTATGAATGCTATGCTTTATGTGATTTGGATGCTAGTGTTTCCACGATTCCAAAAACTGTGTGTGATGTGCTAGGTTTTCGTGAATTTGATGTTTGTTCTTTAAATTTGCATCTTGCGGACTCCACCATTAAGAAACCTATGGGAAGGATTAATGATGTTCTTATTATTGCAAATAGGAATTATGTTCCTGTAGATTTCATTGTTCTTGATATAGATTGCAATCCTACATGTCTTATTATTCTTGGTAGACCTTTCCTTAGAACGATTGATGCAATTATTGACATGAAAGAAGGAAATATTAGATTCCAATTTCCATTAAGGAAAGGCATGGAACAGTTTTCTAGGAATAAAATTAAATTTCCTTATGAATCTATTATGAGAGCCACTTATGGATTGCATACCAAAGATGGCAATACCTATATTTATTCTTATTTTTATGCCTAGCTAGGTGCGTTAAATGATAGCGCTTGTTGGGAGGCAACCCAATTTTATTTTTGTTCTTTGCTTTTTCCTACTGTTTAATAATAAATAATTCATCTAGCTTCAGTTTAGATGTGTTTTTATGTTTTAATTAGTGTTTGTGCCAAGTGGAACCTTTGGGAAGACTTGGGTGAAGTCTTTGTGATCATGTTGTAAAAAACAGAAACTTTTACGCTCACGAGATTAGTTGTCATTATTTACTGAAGAGTGATTTTAGGTTGATTCTTTTTGCAGATGATTAATAGAAACATTTCTCACGTCCACCAATTTATTTCAGAATATTTAGAGTTATAGAAGTATTCAAAAGTGACAGATTGCTATAAACTGTTCTGTTGGCACACCATGTGTTGGTGCACCATTAGTGTCCAAATACTAATGGCGCACCACATCCACGGTGCGCCATTAGTAACAATTTTTTTCAAAACTACTAATGGTGCACCAGGGGATAGTGCGCCATTACTAGTTAAACTAGTAATGGCGCACCACATCCACGGTGCGCCACTAGTATTTTTTTTCAAAACTAGTAATGGCGCACCATGGGAGTGGTGCGCCATTACTAGTTCGTGGGAGTGGTGCGCCATTACTAGTTCAACTAGTAATGGCGCACCACTCCCACGGTGCGCCATTACTAACTTGGCCCAAAAATTCCACCGAATGCACCCCCCTGGACCGCCTTTTCAGTTAAAAAAAGAAAATGATGGAAATGTCAAAAAAAATAAAATAAAATAAGTTTCCCATGTGATATGTTGTCTAGTTGTTGGGAAAATTTACAAATATGAATTTCGACTTTATTTGCAAAATCTCTCTGGAATTTGTAAAATGGGCATAACTTTTGCATACAAACTCGGATTAAGAAGTTTTTTATATGAAAAATCATCTACCCGTTAAACATTTTCAAAATACTCAAAAACCTAATAGAAAAAAATTACGGGGCTTTCAAGATCTAGAGGCAAAAAAATTCAAACTTACTAGTGGCGCACCGTTTGCTAGGTGCGCCACTAGTAACAGAAAAAAATGGTTTTGGATGTTTTTTCAAATAATGATACGTAATATGACTGGGAAGTTTGAAATATTTTTCAAAATTTCATCATACTCATGAACATGAACAAAGTCATATACATCAACAAGGTTTAATAGGATTG
Organism: Triticum aestivum; assembly: GCF_018294505.1. Lineage (NCBI taxonomy): Eukaryota > Viridiplantae > Streptophyta > Magnoliopsida > Poales > Poaceae > Triticum > Triticum aestivum. The sequence continues at coordinate 289,908,124 of NC_057807.1, forward strand.
ATATGATAGATATATCAACAAGTGCCTGTTAAGTGAGGTGGTGCTGGGGTTGGATAGAACTGCGAAGTTAAGCGTGCTTGGGCTGGAGTAGTGTCAGGATGGGTGACCTTTCGGGAAGTTTGACCACTTAGTGCGATTTGACGTGAAATTAAGCATATTGACATGAGATTAAGCCATAGTGACCCGAGATTAAGAAAAAAATTGAAAAAAATTGAAAAAAAATTCTAATAAAATATTTGAAAAAAAATTGTTACTAATGGCGCACTTCTATGTGGTGCGCCATTACTAAGTCAGATAGTAATGGCGCACCGTGGGCTATACTAATGGCGCACTGCCTGGTGCGCCATTAGTATCTGGTATACTAATGGCGCACCTGTGGTGCGCCATTAGTAAAAAATTCTAATGGCATGGTTCTAGTGGCGCACCTATAGTGCGCCACTAGTAGGCAAAATAGGTGCGCCACTAGCAGGCCTTTTCCTAGTAGTGAAGGCCGCCTATTGGGCCACAGCGGTTTGCATACGACTAGAAACCCAATCTGTAGTTGGGCCAGGATACAGGCCTGCAAGCCTAGTAGGCCCCACAAGGCAGAGTAGGAGAGGTAGGCCCAGAAGGCCTGCATTTGAGAGGAGCTCAATGCAGAGCCCACACCGGGGCTTATAAACAGGTCTTGGCGCTTGATACGTCTCGAACGCATCTACTTTTTCTCACAGTTTTCCTCTTGTTTTGGACTTTAATTTGCATGATTTGAATGAAACTAACCCCGGACTGACGCTGTTTTCAGAAGAACTACCACTACTGCAGGATGCTGCTAACGTGACACTATGATCAGAGACCCTTCGAGAAACTAACGTGCTCTTCCTTGCAAGAACTAACCCATGTAGGTAGATGGACTCAAATTCCAAGTGGTGCTCCCAACTCTTGATGAGCTACATCAACCTTGAGCAACCCACACAAGTTCAACTACATGATCAACACCACCAGCCAAGGTATGTTATTCCATCTTAGAGAAGCTTTACTCCCAGTCATGAGCTAAAGCAACTCGACAAGATGTGAATACATCAAGATGCTTAAACAAAAAATGGTAACCCCATTTTGAGCTTAAACGATGAGTCTGACCTATGGTCAAGTGATCTCACTTGACTCATAAGTCAATATACTCTAACATAGGTGACTTTGTCGCCGTCCATCCCTAGATGAAGTTCTCTTGAGTTCGTCTCTGTGCTTTTGCATTTGTCTCATGCATATTTGTTTCCCCTTTCAAAAAAAACTTCATCTAGATTTCTTTTTTTTCTATTTGTTTGCTCTGCATTTTATGCATCAATTCATTGCATATCATTTAGTTAATTCCTTGCAAATCTTTGTGAGATCTTATTAGTCTAGTGAGCTGAGGTGACAAGTGTTTTCTCTGTGATGAACTCGGTTTCACCGATTAGTTATTTTCGGTCCAACCGAATTCTTTCGGTACAACCGAAGCATACAACTCGGTGCCACCGATTTCACCACAGGAAAAACAGTTTGCCACTTATTCTGTGTTTCGTCTGTTCCAGCTCCACTCAATGAATCTTGTCCTCTACAAGCATCACATTTTTATCAAGTGCTTTATGTTGTGACTCAAGGATCAAACCCATTCACGACAAATTCCAGAGGGGGAGAGAGAGATCACATTTTATCAAGCCCTTCTTGGAAATTGACGTCAAAGGGGGAGAGAGATCACATCAAAGCTTATCATTTTAGAGAGAGTATCACCTTCTCAGGGGGAGAGAGATCCTTCAGGGAGGGAGAGAGAGATCTCCAGGGGGAGAGAATACTAGTAGAAAGTATTTCTCAAGGATCCCAGATGCTTGGTGTTCAAGAGGAGAGATGCCACATGTCTTCTTGAGGGGAAAGACATGTTCATGTGTGCTTATTTGCATTAGTTTGCACTAGCTCTGTTCATTCAGATTCTTTCTGCTCTGATTTTCTGTTCCCTATCTTCTCCCAGTATTCCATGTTAGATTCAGGGGGAGCAAGACATCCAAGGGAAAGAAATCATTCAAATTCTTTGCATATCTTTACTCTTGGGGACATGTCTAATCCAATGTGGTACTTACTACTCACTCTCTACATGTCATCCCAGTCTTGGTATTCTTGTAGTTTCTTCTATTTGCTTTGGCTAGTAGATGTACCTGTGTTATCTAACCTTGTTTGTGCAGGTTCATTCCATCCTAAGCCAACTCAAGACTACAAGGTAAGTATATGCATCACAATCATGTGTATGAGTAATTCTTGCTGATGTACATACTGTTTGCAAGAAGGACTCATGAGCATGAAGGTATTTTCTCTAATATTCTTTGCTCTGATGCATATGGACAAGATACATGTAACACATTGCCTCCTCTGTCATGGTTATGCTCTCACATACTTCCATATTCTATATATCACATGATTGCATACATGTAGGGGGAGCCTATGCTTGTTACATGTCTTTCCAAAGCTTTACTTGATATTATCTATACCTTTATCTAAAGCTTTGATGTATGTTGTCATCACTTACCAAAAAGGGGGAGATTGAAAGCACAAGTGCTCCCTAGGTGGTTTTGGTAATTAATGTCAACATATCTCTTTTGGACTAACACTTTTATCTATTATATTTCAGACAAGTTCAACATTGGAGTGGCATGGACTAAAGGATGTGGGAACTCCTTCAAGATGCTAAGGACAAAGGATTGGCTCAAGCTTCAAGCTCAAGAATCTTCTTTTTACATTTTAGTTATCCAAGATCACATTGAGTCTATAGGAAAAGCCAATACTATCAAGGAGGGATGAGGTGTTGCTTAATGAGCCTCTTGCTTCATGTGCTTAGTGATATGCTCCAAAACCCTCAGCTACTTTCTCACATCCACAAATGACCTAAACTCAAAGCCAAAATCGGCCATACCGATTCTTTCTATCCGGCGCCACCGAGTTTGGATGTCTTAGCCACTGCCACAAACCCTAGGCAAATCGGTCTTACCGATAGGGATCTCGGTCTCACCGAGATGGGATTGCAATCTCTCTATGTATGTCCATTACCAAATCGGTCTAACCGAGTTTGTATAATCGGTACTATCGAGATTACAATGCAAACTCTCTAGTTAACTTATTACCAAAATCGGTCCCACCGAGTTTGAGTAATCGGTCCCACCAAGTTTGCCTAACCAACTCTCTGGTTAGCTAATTACCAAAATCGGTCTTACCGAGTTTGTGTAATCGGTCTCTCCAAGATTACGTTATGCCCTAACCCTAACCATATCGGTCTCACCGAGTTGCATTTCGGTCCCACCGAAAATCCTAACAGTCACTAGGTTTACTAAATCGGTCTGACCGAGTTTGTTGATTCGGTCCCATCGAGATTGGTAAATTGTGTGTAACGGTTAGATTTTGTGTGGAGGCTATATATACCCCTCCACCTCCTCTTCATTCGTGGAGAGAGCCATCAGAACAGGCCTACACTTCCAGGATCCTATTTCTGAGAGAGAACTACCTACTCATGTGTTGAGGCCAAGATATTCCATTCCTACCATATGAATCTTGATCTCTAGCCTTCCCCAAGTTGCTTTCCACTCAAATCTTCTTTCCACCAGATCCAAATCCTATGAGAGAGAGTTGAGTGTTGGGGAGACTATCATTTGAAGCACAAGAGCAAGGAGTTCATCATCAACGCACCATTTGTTACTTCTTGGAGAGTGGTGTCTCCTAGATTGGCTAGGTGTCACTTGGGAGCCTCCGACAAGATTGTGGAGTTGAACCAAGGGGTTTGTAAGGGCAAGGAGATCGCCTACTTCGTGAAGATCTACCGCTAGTGAGGCAAGTCCTTCGTGGGCGACGGCCATGGTGGGATAGACAAGGTTGCTTCTTCGTGGACCCTTCTTGGGTGGAGCCCTCCGTGGACTCGCGCAACCGTTACCCTTCGTGGATTGAAGTCTCCATCAACGTGGATGTACGATAGCACCACCTATCGGAACCACGCCAAAAACATCCGTGTCTCCAATTGTGTTTGAATCCTCCAAAACCCTTCTCCTTACATTCTTGCAAGTTGCATGCTTTACTTTCCGCTGCTCATATATTCTTTGCATGCTTGTTTGCTATATGTTGTGAATGTTAAATTTGTGCCTAAACTCTGCTTAAACTTAAAAAGGGTTAAAAACTGCAACTTTGGTACTTAGTGTATAATCCCCCCTCTAGACACCTCTTCTCAAGGTCCTACAAGTGGTATCAGAGCATTGGTCTCCATTGCCTTGGTTTAATCACCATTGGAGGAAGATGGATGAGTCTACTTTGGGGAGTCTTAGACATAGAGTGCCTATTCTTGATGGAGAGTATTTTCATGAGTGGAAAAATGAGATGCTTGTAATTTTCAATCAATATCATTTGAACAAGTACATTGCTAGTCCTTGTGCACCTTGTGTTGATCCTATGCATCCTACCCTTGATGAGTCTATTGACATGATTACGAATATTAGAACTGTTAATCTTATCACTAGAGGCTTGCCTAGAAACTTGATTATAAAACTTCCTACTCTTGAGTGTGCCTACACTATATGGAAATTTCTTGAGGAATGATTTCCTGATTATTCTTTGAAAAATCTTGATGAAATTCTTCATAAGTCTATTGCCTTGAGTAAGATGAATTCTAGTGATCCTATGTTTGGTGATCGTCTATTTGAGCTCACAAACCTCATGCGTGCCAAAAGAAATGTTGGTATTATTAGTGATATTATTTCCGAAGCTATAAAAATTCATAGACAAGATCATTGTCAAACTCACTCTAACGAATCACCCTCTCTAGGATTTGATCCACCACATGACGATGTTGAACATGGATACTATGACGAGGATGATGGAAGTGATTTCGATCTTGATGATGCAATGAGACACTTTGGTCTTATGGCAAATCTTCGGGGATATATGTTAGGAGGAAAGGAATGGGTTCTTGATAGTGGATGTGCCGATCACATGACCGGAGATAAAGACATGTTTTGTGAGCTTATTGATAATGATAGTCCTCGAAAGTATGTCACTTTCGGTGACAACTCAAAGGGTAAGGTGGTTGGCCTCGGTAAGGTGGCCATATCACATGATAGCTCCATAGAAAATGTTATGCTCGTTGAATCTCTTGGCTACAACTTACTTTCAGTATCTAGACTTGCTGATTTCGGTTTCAATGTTCTATTTACTGAAGTAGATTGCCAAGTGTTTCGCCGAGACAATCATAAAATGGTCTTTACCGGCATACGTAGAGGTGATATATACATTGTTGATTTCACTAAAAAGGCTCAACCTAAAACTTGCTTCATTGCTAAATCCTCAAAAGGTTGGTTATGGCATAGACGACTAGGTCACGTTGGCATGAGAAACCTTGAAAAGCTTATTAAAGGAAATCATATCCTTGGAGTTAACGATGTCATATTTGATAAGGATAGACTTTGCAGTGCTTGTCAAGCAGGTAAACAGGTTGGAGGAAGGCATCCCGTGAAGAATATCATGACCACAAGGAGGCCACTTGAGCTACTTCACATGGATCTCTTTGGTCCCAACTCTTACAAGAGTCTCGGTGGAAATTCTTTTGGTCTAGTTATAGTTGATGATTTTTCAAGATTTACGTGGGTGTTCTTTCTTGATGATAAATCGCAGGTTCAAAAGATCTTCAAAAACTTCGCTAGGAAGGCCCAAAATCAGTTTGAAGTGAAGATCAAGAAGGTTCACAGCGACAATAGAACGGAGGTCAAGAACGCAAATGTGGACACCTTTCTTGACAAAGAAGGGATTTCACACGAGTTCTCGGCTACGTACACACCTCGACAAAATGGAGTTGTTGAGAGGAAGAATAGGACACTCATCGAAATGGCGAGAACGATGCTTGATTAGTACAAGACGCCGAAGCACTTTTGGGCAGAAGCGGTTGAGACAGCTTGTCATGCAACAAATCTCTTGTATCTTCACAAGCTACTCGGCAAGACGGCATACGAGCTCCTCACGGGTAACAAACCCCAAGTTGGATACTTTCGAGTATTCGGCTCAAAGTGCTACATTCTTGATAAGCATCGTCGTTCTAAATTTGCTCCTAAGTCTCATGAAGGTTTCCTACTAGGTTATGGCTCAAACTCTCACACATACCGTGTCTACAACAATTTCACCCGAAAGGTTGAAGAGACGGTAGATGTGAAGTTTGATGAATCTAACGGCTCGCAAGTAGAGCAATTGCCAATTGATGTAGGAGACAAAGATCCTTTGGAAGCAATCCAAGACTTGTCTATTGGCAAGGTCTGTCCAACAAAGGTGAAGGAGAGTACCTCGTCCGTCCAAGTGGAAGCTTCTACTTCACGACAAGGTGAACCAAGAGTTGACACGGAAGCATCCACAAGTGGGACACACCAAGTTGAAGAAAACGAGGAAGTGCATCAAGAACGTCAACAACCTCCTTCTCCACCACGACAAGAGAACGACAACGCCAACAATGAAGAAGAAGAAGAAGAAGTAGATGAAGAAGATGTTCAACCAAGATCCAAGCAAAAGCTTTCACGAGTTCGAGCAAGAATTGCTAAAGACCATCCCGTCGAGCAAATCTACAATGATGTTCAAACCGGGAGAATCACTCGCTCTAAAACTCGTTTAGCTAACTTTTGTGAAAACTATTCTTTCATCTCTAGCATTGAACCTATGAAGGTCGAAGAAGCATTGGAAGATTCGGATTGTATAAACGCTATGCATGAAGAGCTACACAACTTTGAGAGGAACCAAGTTTGGACATTGGTCGAGAAGCCCGACAACAACCACAACATCATCGGTACCAAATGGGTCTTTCGCAACAAGCAAGATGAAGATGGACAAGTAGTTCGCAACAAAGCACATCTCGTCGCCCAAGGCTACACACAAGTCGAAGGTATGGACTATGGTGAGACTTATGCTCCCGTTGCTAGACTTGAGTCTATTCGCATCTTACTTGCCTATGCTAATCACCATGATATCACATTGTACCAAATGGACATTAAAAGTGCTTTTCTAAATGGTGAAATAGAGGAGGAAGTTTATGTTAAACAACCTCCCGGCTTTGTCAATCCTAAGAAACCAAATCATGTTTACAAACTTCACAAAGCTCTTTATGGTCTTAAACAAGCTCCTCGAGCTTGGTACAAATGCTTAACTAAGTTTCTTCTTGGAAAGGGATTTGAAATTGGGAAAATTGATTCTACTCTTTTCACTAAAAGGGTTAATGGAGAATTATTTGTATGCCAAATTTATGTTGATGATATCATATTTGGATCAACTAACCCTCATTTTAGTGAGAAGTTTGGAAAGATAATGTCGGAGAAGTTTGAGATGTCAATGATGAGTGAACTCAAATTCTTTCTTGGGTTGCAAATCAAGCAAACTAAGGAAGGTACTTTTGTCTCTCAAACGAAGTACACTAAGGACTTATTCAAGAAGTTCAATATGCAAGAATGCAAAGGTATGACTACACCCATGCCTACTAGTGGACATCTTGATTTGACCAAAGATGGTGAACCGGTTGATCAAAAGGTTTATTGCTCTATGATTGGTTCATTGTTATACCTGTGTGCTTCACGTCCTGATATTATGCTAAGTGTGTGCATGTGTGCAAGATATCAAGCTTCTCCTAAAGAATGTCATCTTAAGGCTGTGAAAAGGATAGTGAGGTACTTAATACATACACCAAATTTTGGCATTTGGTATCCTAAGAGGGCCTCTTTTGATTTGTTGGCTACTCTGACTCAGACTATGCCGGAGACAAGGTTGACAGAAAGTACACTTCGGGTACTTGTCAATTTCTTGGTAGATCTCTTCTGTCTTGGTCCTCCAAGAAACAAAACTCGGTATCCTTATCTACCGCCGAAGTGGAGTACATTGCCGCTGGTTCATGTTGTGCTCAATTACTTTGGATGACCCAAACTCTTAAAGATTATGGGGTATATGTGAAACATGTTCCATTGCTTTGTGACAATGAAAGTGCTATCAAAATTGGACATAATCTTGTGCAACATTCTCGAACTAAGCATATTGAAGTTCGTCATCATTTCATTCGAGATCATGTTGCTAAGGGTGACATTGATCTTAAGCATGTTCGCACCGAAAAGCAATTAGCGGATATATTCACTAAACCTCTTGATGAGAAAGTGTTTTGCAGGTTGAGAGGAGAATTGAACATCATAGATGCTTCAAACTTGGAGTAGAAACTCCATTGGATACATGCAAGACATGAGCTTATGACTAATCCTTGATATTTCTCTTATGATAAGAATCTTATGTCTTGGACATATTTGCATCTTGCATGTTATCTAACCCATGTAGGTACTTGGTTGAATCAAATTCCATGAGATTGTAACCTACTCACATCTTGAGCAATCTCTACATCACCAAGTCTCTATACAAAGGTGGTTGAAGACAAGGAAGCACGAAACCATTCAAACATATCCTTTGACAAATTCTATGTTGAGCTTCATGATTGTCATTTTTGGATACAAAAGTGCTCTTCCTTGCAAGAACTAACCCATGTAGGTAGATGGACTCAAATTCCAAGTGGTGCTCCCAACTCTTGATGAGCTACATCAACCTTGAGCAACCCACACAAGTTCAACTACATGATCAACACCACCAACCAAGGTATGTTATTCCATCTTAGAGAATCTTTACTCCGAGTCATGAGCTAAAGCAACTTGACAAGATGTGAATACATCAAGATGCTTAAACGAAAAATGGTAACCCCATTTTGAGCTTAAACGATGAGTATGACCTATGATCAAGTGATCTCACTTGACTCCTAAGTCAATATACTCTAACATAGGTGACTTTGTCGCCGACCATCTCTAGATGAAGTTCTCTTGAGTTCGTCTCTGTGCTTTTGCATTTGTCTCATGCATATTTGTTTCCCCTTTTAAAAAACACTTCATCTAGATTTCTTTCTTTTCTTTCTGTTTGCTTTGCATTTTATGCATCCAATTCATTGCATATCATTTAGTTAATTCCTTGCAAATCTTTGTGAGATCTTATTAGTCTAGTGAGCTGAGGTGACAAGTGTTTTCTCTGTGATGAACTCGGTTTCACCGATTAGTTATTTTCGGTCCAACCGAATTCTTTCGGTACAACCAAAGCATACAACTCGGTGCCACCGATTTCACCACAGGAAAAATAGTTTGCCACTTATTCTGTGTTTCGTCTATTCCAGCTCCACTCAATGAATCTTGTCCTCTACAAGCATCACATTTTTATCAAGTGCTTTATGTTGTGACTCAAGGATCAAACCCATTCACGACAAATTCCAGAGGGGGAGAGAGAGATCACATTTTTATCAAGCCCTTCTTGGAAATTGACGTCAAAGGGGGAGAGAGAGATCACATCAAAGCTTATCATTTTAGAGAGAGTATCACCTTCTCAGGGGGAGAGAGATCCTTCAGGGAGGGAGAGAGAGATCTCCAGGGGGAGAGAATACTAGTAGAAAGTATTTCTCAAGGATCCCAGATACTTGGTGTTCAAGAGGAGAGATGCCACATGTCTTCTTGAGGGGAAATACATGTTCATGTGTGCTTATTTGCATTAGTTTGCACTAGCTCTGTTCATTCAGATTCTTTCTGCTCTGATTTTCTGTTCCCTATCTTCTCCCAGTATCCCATGTTAGATTCAGGGGGAGCAAGACATCCAAGGGAAAGAAATCATTCAAATTCTTTGCATATCTTTACTCTTGGGGACATGTCTAATCCAATGTGGTACTTACTACTCACTCTCTACATGTCATCCCAGTCTTGGTATTCTTGTAGTTTCTTCTGTTTGCTTTGGCTAGTAGATGTACCTGTGTTATCTAACCTTGTTTGTGCAGGTTCATTCCATCCTAAGCCAACTCAAGACTACAAGGTAAGTATATGCATCACAATCATGTGTATGAGGAATTCTTGCTGATGTACATACTGTTTGCAAGGACTCATGAGCATGAAGGTATTTTCTCTAATATTCTTTGCTCTGATGCATATGGCCAAGATACATTTAACACATTGCCTGCTCTGTCATGGTTATGCTCTCACATACTTCCATATTCTATATATCACATGATTGCATACATGTAGGGGGAGCCTATGCTTGTTACATGTCTTTCCAAAGCTTTACTTGATATTCTCTATACCTTTATCTAAAGCTTTGATGTATGTTGTCATCAATTACTAAAAAGGGGGAGATTGAAAGCACAAGTGCTCCCTAGGTGGTTTGGTAATTAATGTCAACATATCTCTTGTTGGACTAACACTTTTATCTAGTATATTTCAGACAAGTTCAACATTGGAGTGGCATGGACTAAAGGATGTGGGAACTCCTTCAAGATGCTATGGACAAAGGATTGGCTCAAGCTTCAAGCTCAAGACTCTTCTTTTTACATTTTAGTGATCCAAGATCACATTGAGTCTATAGGAAAAGCCAATACTATCGAGGGATGAGGTGTTGCTTAATGAGCCTCTTGCTTCATGTGCTTAGTGATATGCTCCAAAACCCTCAGCTACTTTCTCACATCCACAAATGACCTAAACCCAAAGCCAAAATCGGCCATACCGATTCTTTCTATCCGGCGCCACCGAGTTTGGATGTCTTAGCCACTGCCACAAACCCTAGGCAAATCGGTCTTACCGATAGGGATCTCGGTCTCACCGAGATGGGATTGCAATCTCTCTGTGTATGTCCATTACCAAATCGGTCTTACCGAGTTTGTGTAATCGGTACTACCGAGATTACAATGCAAACTCTCTGGTTAACTTATTACCAAAATCGGTCCCACCGAGTTTGAGTAATCGGTCCCACCGAGTTTGCCTGACCAATGCTCTGGTTAGCTAATTACCAAAATCGGTCTTACCGAGTTTGTGTAATCGGTCTCACCGAGATTACGTTATGCCCTAACCCTAACCATATCGGTCTCACCGAGTTGCGTTTCGGTCCCACTGAAAATCCTAACAGTCACTAGGTTTACTAAATTGGTCTGACCGAGTTTGTTGATTCGGTCCCACCGAGATTGGTAAATTGTGTATAACGGTTAGATTTTGTGTGGAGGCTATATATACCCCTCCACCTCCTCTTCATTCGTGGAGAGAGCCATCAGAACAAGCCTACACTTCCAACATCCTATTTCTGAGAGAGAACTACCTACTCATGTGTTGAGGCCAAGATATTCCATTCGTACCATATGAATCTTGATCTCTAGCCTTCGCCAAGTTGCTTTCCACTCAAATCTTCTCTCCACCAGATCCAAATCCTATGAGAGAGAGTTGAGTGTTGGGGAGACTATCATTTGAAGCACAAGAGCAAGGAGTTCATCATCAACGCACCATTTGTTACTTCTTGGAGAGTGGTGTCTCCTAGATTGGCTAGGTGTCACTTGGGAGCCTCCGACAAGATTGTGGAGTTGAACCAAGGGGTTTGTAAGGGCAAGGAGATCGTCTACTTCGTGAAGATCTACCGCTAGTGAGGCAAGTCCTTCGTGGGCGACGGCCATGGTGGGATAGACAAGATTGCTTCTTCGTGGACCCTTCTTGGGTGGAGCCCTCCGTGGACTCGCGCAACCGTTGCCCTTCGTGGATTGAAGTCTTCATCAACGTGGATGTACGATAGCACCACCTATCGGAACCACGCCAAAAACATTCGTGTCTCCAATTGCGTTTGAATCCTCCAAAACCCTTCTCCTTACATTCTTGCAAGTTGCATGCTTTACTTTCCGCTGCTCATATATTCTTTGCATGCTTGTTTGCTATATGTTGTGAATGTTAAATTTGTGCCTAAACTCCGCTTAAACTTAAAAAGGGTTAAAAACAGCAACTTTGGTACTTAGTGTCTAATCCCCCCCCCCTCTAGACACCTCTTCTCAAGGTCCTACAGTTTCCCACTTAAAAGCGTATTACTACACGGTTATAAATACTACTAAGATGACTGCACATTCCTCCTCAACTCCTCATCCACAAAAAGTCAAAAACAAACAAGTCATTCATCATCGTTCCCTTCCATCCTCCATGGCCAGCGTGAGTTCTGGGTCGAGAGATTGCCACCAGGGAGAGGCGAGCCTGGAAGCGGGAACACGAGATATGTCCCGCCTCACCGTGATAGCAGCCAACATGTCCCGCCGCACGACCGTAGCAGCAGAGAGGTCCCGCCGCGCCGCCGAAGCAGCACGGAGGACCCGCTGCACCGTCGATGCAACAGACTGGTCCGACCGCGCCGTGGAAGCAGAAGAGATGTCCCGCCGCGCCGCAAATGCAATAGAGATGTCCTCCCTTGCCGCAGTGGCCTGGGAAAATGCCTCGCGGACAGGCGAGGAGTCTTACAGGCGCATGTGTGCCCTCGTCCTTAGGCAGATGGATCAAATCTCCAGGTGGGGGAGGTTGCGGGATGACCTGCAAGCCTCGTTTGAACAGTCTACCGACGTCATCCGGCAACTAAATGAGAGCAATGCGAAGCTCCGGGCCAAGCGCGACCTGCTGAGTGCGAAGATCGTCTGAAGTGTGGAGCAGCAGGAGCAAACCACTGCCTTGTTGAAGAGGACCAGCGTCATCGTCGAGAAACTTATGGCCAAGAATGCCATGCTGCACAATGAGTGCAGAAGGCTGGTGGAGGAATCCGTGGATGCTCTCATCCAGCATCTTCAGGACAAGAAAGAGCTCATCGCCGCTTGCCGTAGAGACTAGTTCCCGCGGCCTGCATCAACGCATCAAGAAAGTAGAGATCAGCAAGCCAGATCATTGTCTTCCTTCTTATTTTACCCTTGTGTATTTCGGGCGTTGCCACATGTGGCTTTTTTTAATTATGTTTCTAAATATGTAAGACAATTATTATCCACTATCATCGTCTTTATATCCATCATGCTTGCTATAAGTCGCAGTCGATGCTATATAGGTCCGTCGGATCTTACATCAAGATCCGTGCAAAACTTTCTTTTCAGATTTTCATTTTTCTCTCTTAAATCTCAGTCCAGTGAGACATATAGCCACGTTGTAGAATAGGTGCACAGACATCATTGATGGAGACGTTGGGAGGGAGGTGCGCGGCGGGTAGCGGTCAAAGGGCTCTCCTCCTGATGAGCACGCGCAGGGGTCTGATCGCACGCCTCCCATACTCAAATAGCTACCCCGCGCGACACCTCCTAGCCAATAAAAAAAGGGGACGTGTGGCTGCACATAATTGGTAAGTCGAACGCCCACGGTTTCAATAATACTTGTGTTTCTGATTTGTAACGTGACAACACTTGTTCCAAAATGACTTTGTTGATTGTTAATGTGTGGGCCTTTGCAAATCGGACAGAAAAATTACCACAACATGTTGGTGCCATGTCATGAGACCATGCCAAGTTTCATGATTTTCAGGCGTGTTTTGGAATTACAGGAATTAAAAAACCAAGTTTCTCAATCTTTCCGGCCGAGCCACGACCCCAGATATTTGTATTTCACTCCCATCTCTTGCATGGGACCTAGAAATTCACCCAAGGACACACATGTGATTTTTCAAACAACTTTGGTGCACTGGAGCACGTGCTTGTAGTTCAAATTTGAATTATGCACATTAAATGCCCAGAAACTCAATTAATGTATAAAAAGGCGAAACGAGCCCGAAATAATTCCAAAATTTAGCATGGTACTTCTATTTGGTCTAATCTGGCTATGTAAAAAAATTAAGGCGGGAGAAGGCAGTGTACGTATGTCGTTTCTCACACGGAGGTGACACGTTCCCTCTCGAAACCACGAGCCTTCTTGAGGGAAGCTCCGGTTTGCAAGAATCCTACACCAAAGCGTGTCCCAATTCGACCAAAAAAATTACCGCAGCATGTTCCTGCCATGTCATGAGACCATGCCAAGTTTCATGATTTTCAGGCGTGTTTTGGAATTGCAAGAATTAAAAAACCAAGTTTCTCAATCTTTCCGGCCGAGCTATGACACCCAGATATTTGAATTTCACTCCCATCTCTTGCATGGGACCTAGAAATTCGCCCAAGGACACACATGTGATTTTTCAAACAAATTTGGTGCACTGGAGCATGTGCTTGTAGTTAAAATTTGAATTATGCACATTAAATGCCCAGAAACTCAATTAATGTATGAAAAGGCGAACCGAGCCCAGAATAATTCCAAAATTTAGCACGGTACTTCTATTTGGTCTAATTTGGCGGAGTAAAAAAGTTAAGGCAGGAGAAGAGAGTGTACGTATGTCGTTTCGCACGCGGAGGTGACATGTTCCCTCTCGGAACCACGAGCCTTCTTGAGGGAAGCTTCGGCTTGCAAGAAGTCTATACCAGAGCTTGTCCCAATTCGGCCGAAAAAATTACCGCAGCATGTTCGTGCCATGTCATGACACCATGCCAAGTTTCATGATTTTTAGGCGTGTTTTGGAATTAGATGAATTGAAAAACCAAGTTTCTCAATCTTTTCGGCCGAGCCACGACGCCCAGATGTTTGAATTTCACTCCCATCTCTTGCATGGGACCTAGAAATTCACCCAAGGATACACATGTGATTTTTCAAACAACTTTGGTGCACTGGAGCATGTGCTTGTAGTTCAAATTTGAATTATGCACATTAAATGCCCGGAAACTAAATTAATGTATAAAAAAGGCGAAACGAGCCCAAAATCATTCCAAAATTTAGCATGGTACTTCTATTTGGTCTAATCTGGCTGTGTAAAAAAATTAAGGCGGGAGAAGGTAGTGTATGTACGTCGTTTCGCACACGGAGGTGACACGTTGCTACCTCTTGAGGACTACGTTGGTTTTCCCTTGAAGAGGAAAGGGTGATGTAGCAAAGTAGCGTAAGTATTTCCCTTAGTTTTTGAGAACCAAGGTATCAATCCAGTAGGAGGCTCCACGCAAGTTCCTCGTACGTACACAAACAAACAAGAACCTCGCAACCAACACAATAAAGGGGTTGTCAATCCCTTCACGATAACTTGCAAAAGTGAGATCTGATCGAGATAAGAAGATAAGATAAATATTTCTGGTATGTTTATGGTATAGATTGGAAAGTAAAGATTGCAAAATAAAGTAGATCGGAAACTTATATGATAAAAGATAGACCCGGGGGCCATAGGTTTCACTAGTGGCTTCTCTCAAGATAGCATAAGTATTATGGTGGGTGAACAAATTACTGCCGAGGAATTGATAGAAAATTGCATAGTTATGAGATTATCTAGGCATGATCATGTATATAGGCATCACGTCTGCGACAAGTAGACCGACTCCTACCTGCATCTACTACTATTACTCCACACATCGACTGCTATCCAGCATGCATCTAGAGTATTAAGTTCATAAGAACAGAATAACACATTAAGAAAGATGACATGATGTAGAGGGATAAACTCAAGCAATATGATATAAGCCCCATCTTTTTATCCTCGATGTCAACAATACAATACGTGCCTTGGTGCCCCTGTTGTCACTAGGAAAGGACACCGCAAGATTGAACCCAAAGCTAAGCACTTCTCCCATTGCAAGAAAGATCAATCTAGTGGCCAAACCAAATGGGTAACTCGAAGAGATTTTCAAAGATAACAAATCATACATAAAAGAATTCAGAGGAGATTCAAATATTTCTCATAGATAAACTTGTTCAGAAACCCACAATTCATCGGATCTTGACAAACACACTGCAAAAAGAGTTAAATCGAATAGATCCCTAAGAAGATCGAGGAGAACTTTGTATTGAGATTCAAAGAGAGATAGGAAGCCATCTAGCTAATAACTATGGACCCGAAGGTCTGTGGTAAACTACTCACAACTCATCGGAGAGGCTATGGTGTTGATGTAGAATCCCTCCATGGTCGATTCCCCCTCCGGCGGAGCACTGACGAAGGCTCCAAGAGGGGATCTCATGGATACAGAAGGTTGCGGCAGTGGAAATAGGTTTTCGTGGTGCTCCTGGATGTTTTCAGGGTATGGAGGTATATATAGGCGAAGGAGGTTGATCAGGGGAGCCTCGAGGGGCCCACGAGGGTGGGGGGCGCGCCCACCCCCCTAGGGCGCGCCCTCCTGCCTCGTGGCCGCCTCGGCTGCTTCTTGACGTCCACTCCAAGTCTCCTGGATTGCGTTTGTTCTAAAAGATCGCTCCCGAAGGTTTCATTCCGTTTGGAGTCCGTTTGATATTTCTTTTCTTCGAAACACTGAAATAGGAAAAAAAACAGCAATTCGGGCTGGGCCTCCGGTTAGTAGGTTAGTCCCAAAAATGATATAAAAGTGTAAAGTAAAGCCCATAAACATCCAAAACGGGTAATATAATAGCATGGAGCAATCAAAAATTATAGATACATTGGAGACGTATCAAGCATCCCAAGCTTAATTCCTGCTTGTCGTCGAGTAGGTAAATGATAAAAACATAATTTTTAATGTGGAATGCTACCTAGCATATTTCTCAATGTAATTTTCTTTATTGTGGCATGAATGTTCAGATCCAAATGATTCAAAATAAAAGTTCATATTGACATAAGAGATAATAATACTTCAAGCATACTAACTAAAGCAATCATGTCTTCTCAAAATAGCATGGCTAAAGAAAGTTCATCCCTACAAAATCATATAGTTAGGCTATGCTTCATTTTCATCACACAAAATACTCCCATCAAGCACAACCCCGGTTTCAGCCAAGCAATTGGTTCATACTTTTTAATGCGCTTCAGCTTTTTTCAACTCTCACACAATACATGAGCGTGAGCCATGGATATAGCACTATGGGTGGAATAGAATATGATGATGGAGGTTGTGTGGAGAAGACAAAAAAGGAGAAAGTCTCACGTTGAAGAGTCTAATCAACGGGCTATGGAGATGCCCATCAATTGATGTCAACATGAGGAGTAGGGATTGCCATACAAGCCAAGTTCTATAATGAAAAATTCCCACTAGTATATGAAAGTGACAACATAGGAGATTCTCTATATCAAGAATATGGTGCTACTTTGAAGCACAAGTGTGGAAAAAGATAGTAACATTGTCGCTTTTTTTT
The DNA here is from genome assembly GCF_018294505.1 of Triticum aestivum. NCBI lineage: Eukaryota > Viridiplantae > Streptophyta > Magnoliopsida > Poales > Poaceae > Triticum > Triticum aestivum. The sequence continues at coordinate 289,925,106 of NC_057807.1, forward strand.
TCTTTTTTCAGGCCTTTTTTTATTTGGCCTTTTTTATTGGCCTTTCTTTTTTTTGGCCTTTCTTTTTTTATAAGGGACAATGCTCTAATAATGATGATCATGACACTTCTATTTATTTACAACTCAAGAATTACAACTCGATACTAGAACAAAATATGACTCTATATGAATGCCTCCGGCGGTGTACCGGGATATGCAATGAATCAAGAGCAACATGTATGAAAAATTATGAAGGTGGCTTTGCCACAAATACGATGTCAACTACATGACATGCAAAAGCAATATGACAATGATGAAACGTGTCATGATGAACGGAACGGTGTAAAGTTGCATGGCAATATATCTCGGAATGGCTATGGAAATGCCATAATAGGTAGGTATGGTGGCTATTTTGAGGAAGATATAAGGAGGTTTATGTGTGATAGAGTGTATAGTATCACAGGGTTTGGATGCACCGGTGAAGTTTGCACCAACTCTCATGGCGAGAAAGGGCAATGCACGGTACCGAAGAGGCTAGCAATGATGGAAGGGTAAGAGTGCGTATAATCCATGGACTCACATTAGTCATAAAGAACTCATATACTTATTGCAAAAGTTTTATTAGCCCTCGAAGCAAAGTACTACTACGCATGCTCCTAGGGGGAGGTTGGTAGGAGTTAACCATCGCGCGCCCCCGACCTCCACACATAAGGAAGGCAATCAAAACAGCACCCCATGCAACAAATTTGTTACACAACTTTTACCATACGTGCATGCTATGGGACTTGCCAACTTCAACACAAGTATTCCTTAAATTCACAATTACCCAACTAGCATGAATCTAATATCACCACATCTATATCTCAAAACAATTATCAAGTATCAAATTGATCATAGCATCCAATTCACTTCCTATGATAGTTTTTATTATACCCAACTTGGATGCCCATCATTCTAGGACCAATTTTATAACCATAGCAAATACCATGCTGTTATAAAATACTCTCAAAATAATATAAGTGAAGCATGAGAGATCAACAATTTATACGAAATAAAACCATCGCCGTGCTCTAAAAAGATATAAGTGAAGCACTAGAGCAAAACTATCTAACTCAAAAGATATAAGTGAAGCACATAGAGTATTCTAATAAATTCCAAATCATGTGTGTCTCTCCCAAAAGGTGTGTACACCAAGTATGATTGTGGTAAACTAAAAAGCAAAGACTCATATCATACAAGACACTCTAAGCAAAACACATATCATGTGGCGAATAAAAATATAGCTCCAATTAAAGTTACCGATAGACGAAGACGAAAGAGGGGATGTCTTCCGGGGCATCCCCAAGCTTAGGCTTTTGGTTGTCCTTGGATTATCTTGGGGTTCCATGGGCATCCCCAAGCTTAGGCTCTTGCCACTCCTTATTCCATAGTCCATCAAATCTTTACCCAAAACTTGAAAACTTCACAACACAAAACTCAACAGGAAATCTCATGAGCTCCGTTAGTGCAAGAAAGAAAAACCACCACTTAAGGTATTGTAATGGACTCATTCTTTATTTATATTGGTGTTAAACCTACTGTATTCCAACTTCTCTATGGTTCATACCCCACGATACTAGCCATAGATGCATCAAAATAAGCAAACAACACAAGAAAAAACAGAATCTGCCAAAACATAACAGTCTGTAGAAATCTGTAACTTTCGAATACTTCTGGAACTCTAAACATCCTACCACAATAGGAAGTCCTAGGAAATTTGTCTATTGCTCTACTAAAAAAAGAATCAACTCAAAATCACGTTTCTGTTTTTCAGCAGAATCAAAATAACTATCACCCAAGATGATCCTATAGGTTCTACTTGGCACAAACACTAATTAACACATAAAACCACATCTAAACAGAATCTAGATGAATTATTTATTGAATAACAGCAAGGAAAAATATTGGGTTGTCTCCCAACAAGCGCTTTTCTTTAAAGCCTTTTAGCTAGGCATTGCTAATTTTAATGATGCTCACATGAAAGACAAGAATTGAAGCGCAAAGAGAGCATCATGAAACACGTAACAAATACATCTAAGTCTAACATACTTCCTATGCATAGGCATGTTATAAGCAAACAAATTTGCAAGGCAAGCAAAAACTAGCATATGCAAGGAAGAAGAAAGAGACGATAGCAATCTCAACATGACGAGAGGTAATTTAGTAAGATAAAAATTTCTACGACCATATTTTCCTCTCTCATAATAATTACTTGTAGGATCATAGGCAAATTCAACAAAATAGCTATCACATAACATATTCTCAAAACGATCCACATGCATGTGAAGTTGACACTCTTCCAAAAAAGTGGGATTATCATTAACTAAAGTCATGACCTCTCCAAACCCACTTTTATCAAAAATACCATAAGATTGAACATTCTCCAAATATGTGGGATCTAAAGTTGACAATCTTCCAAACCCACTTTCAATATTATAGCAAACACTATTATCAATCTCATATTCATCATGGGGCTTAAATAAATTTTCAAGATCATAAGAAGAATCACCCCAATCATGATCATTGCAACAAGTAGTAGACATATCAAAACTAGCATCCCCAAGCTTAGGGTTTTGGATATTATTAGCACAATTGAAATAAAGAGAATTTAAAATAAAACCATTGCAATCATTCTTTTTATTCAAGGAGATATCGTGAATCTCTTCATAAATTTCTTCATCACAATTTTCAGATTCACGAATTTCAAGCAAAACCTCATAAAGATAATCTAGTGCACTCAAATCACTAGAATTTGGTTCATCATAATTGGATCTCTTAAAAAGATTGGCAAGCGGATGAGGATCCATAGATCTTAGGTTCTCTGTTTAGCAATAAATAAACAACTATTCCAACCAAACGAGCCAAGTAAGGCATCAAAGTAAACGAAAAGATGAACAGAAGAAGGGCGAATAAAATGGCAAGGGTAAAGTGGGGGAGAGGAAAACGAGAGGCAAATGACAAATAATGTAATGCGAGGGAGATGAGTTTGTGATGGGTACTTGGTATGTCTTGACTTGAGCGAAGACCTCCCCGGCAATGGCGCCAGAAATGGCTAGTTGCTGGCAGGTCGAATCTTGACTTGACTTGGCGTAAGCCTCCCCGGCAACGGTGCGAGAATCCTTCTTGATACCTCTTGAGCAATGCATTGGTTTTCCCTTGAAGAGGAAAGGGTGATGCAGGAATGTAGCATAAGTATTTCCCTCGGTTTTTGAGAACCAAGGTATCAATCCAGTAGGAGGCTCCATGCAAGTCCCTCGTACCTACACAAACAAACAAGAACCTCACAACCAACGCGATAAAGGGGTTGTCAATCCCTTCACGGTAACTTGCAAAAGTGAGATCTGATAGAGATAATAAGATAAGATAAATATTTTTGGTATTTTTATGGTATAGATTGGAAAGTAAAGATTGCAAAATAAAGTAGATCGGAAACTTATATGATAAAAGATAGACCCGGGAGCCATAGGTTTCACTAGTGGCTTCTCTCAAGATAGCATAAGTATTACAATGGGTGAACAAATTACTTCCGAGCAATTGATAGAAAAGTGAATAGTTATGAGATTATCTAGGCATGATCATGTATATAGGCATCACATCTGCGACAAGTAGACCGACTCCTGCCTGCATCTACTACTATTACTCCACACATTGACTGCTATCCAGCATGCATCTAGAGTATTAAGTTCATAAGAACAAAGTAACACATTAAGAAAGATGACATGATGTAGAGGGATAAACTCAAGCAATATGATATAAACCCCATTTTTTTATCCTTGATGGAAACAATACAATACGTGCCTTGCTGCCCCTGTTGTCACTGGGAAAGGACACCGCAAGAATGAACCCAAAGCTAAGCACTTCTCCCATTGCAAGAAAGATCAATCTAGTAGGCCAAAACAAACTGATAATTAGAAGAGACTTGAAAAGATAACAAATCATACATAAAAGAATTCAGAGGAGATTCAAATATTTCTCATAGATAAACTTGATCATAAACCCACAATTCATTGGGTCTCGACAAACACATCGCAAAAAGAGTTACATCGAATAGATCTCCAAGAAGATCGAGGAGAACTTTGTATTGAGATTCAAAGAGAGAGAAGAAGCCATCTAGCTAATAACTATGGACCCGAAGGTCTGTGGTAAACTACTCACAACTCATCGAAGAGGCTATGGTGTTGATGTAGAAGCCCTCCATGGTCGATTTCCCCTTTGGCGGAGCGCCGGCGAAGGCTCCAAGATGGGATCTCGCGGATACATAAGGTTGCGGCGGTGGAAATAGGTTTTCGTGGAGCTCCTGGATGTTTTCAAGGTATGGAGGTATATATAGGCGAAGGAGGTCGGTCAGGGGAGCCTCGAGGGGCCGACGAGGGTGGGGGGTGCGCCCACCCCCCTAGGGCATGCCCTCCTGCCTCATGGTCGCCTCGACTGCTTCTTGACGTCCACTCCAAGTCTCCTAGATTGCGTTTGTTCCAAAAATATCACTCCCGAAGGTTTCACCCGTTTGGACTCCATTTGATATTCCTTTTCTTTGAAACACTGAAATAGGCAAAAAAAACACTAATTCGGGCTGGGCCTCCGGTTAGTAGGTTAGTCCCAAAAATGATATAAAAGTGTAAAGTAAAGCCCATAAACATCCAAAACGGGTAATATAATAGCATGGAGCAATCTAAAATTTTAGATACATTGGAGACGTATCACACGTTCCCTCTCAGAACCACGAGAATTCTTGAGGGAAGCTCCGGTTTGCAATAAGCCTACACCAAAGCTTGTCCCAATTCGGCCAAAAAAATTACCGTAGCATGTTCGTGCCATTTCATGACACCATGCCAAGTTACATGATTTTCAGGCGTGTTTTGGAATTGCAGGAATTAAAAAACCAAGTTTCTCAATCTTTCCGGCCGAGCCACGACGCCCAGATGTTTGAATTTCACTCCCATCTCTTTCATGGGACCTACAAATTCATCCAAGGACACACATGTGATTTTTCAAACAACTTTGGTGCACTAGAGCATGTGTTGTAGTTCAAATTTGAATTATGCACATTAAATGCCTAGAAACTTAATTAATGTGTAAAAAAGGCGAAACGAGCCCCGAGTAATTCCAAAATTTAGCATGGTACTTCTATTTGGTCTAATCTGGCTGTGTAAAAAAATTAAGGCGGGAGAAGGCAGTGTACGTATGTCATTTCGCACACGGAGGTGACACGTTCCCTCTCGTAACCACGAGCCTTCTTGAGGGAAGCTCTGGTTTGCAAGAAGCTTACACCAAAGCTTGTCCCAATTCGGCCAAAAAAATTACCGCATGATGTCCGTGCCATGTCATGACACCATGCCAAGTTTCATGATTTTCAGGCGTGTTTTGGAATTACAGAAATTAAAAAACCAAGTTTCTCAATCTTTCCGGCCGAGCCACAACGCCCAGATGTTTGAATTTCACTCACATCTCTTGCATGGGACCTAGAAATTCACCCAAGGACACAAATGTGATTTTTCAAACAACTTTGGTGCACTGGAGCACGTGCTTGTAGTTCGAATTTGAATTATGCACATTAAATGCCCATAAACTCAATTAATGTATAAAAAGGCCAAACCAACACGGAATAATTCCAATATTTAGCACGATACTTCTATTTGGACTAATCTTCCTGTGTAAAAAAATTTAGGCGGGAGAAGGCAGTATACGTATGTCGTTTTGCACACAGAGGTGGCACGCGTTCCCTCTCGGAACCAGGAGCCTTCTTGAGGGAAGCTCCGGTTTGCAAGAAGCCTACAGCAAAGCTTGTCCCAATTTGGCAAAAAAAATTATTGCGGCATTTGGTGCCATGTCATGAGACCATGCCAAGTTTCATGATTTTCATTGATGTTTTGGAATTATAGGAATTAAAAAATCAAGTTTCTCAATCTTTCCGGCCGAGCCACGACGCCCAGATGTTTGAATTTCACTCCCATCTCTTGCATGGGACCTAGAAATTCACCGAAGGACACACATGTGATTTTTCAAACAACTTTGGTGCACTGGAATAATTCAAAAATGCCTAGAATTTAGCACGAACTTGAATTGTGCACACTAAATGCCTAGAAACTCAATTAATGTATAAAAAAGGCCAAACGAACATGGAATAATTCAAAATTTTAGCACGATACTTCTATTTGGTCTTATCTGCTTGTGTAAAAAAATTAAGGCAGGAGAAGGCGGTGTATGTATGTCATTTCGCACACAGAGGTGACACGTTCCCTCTCGGAACCAGGAGCATTCTTGAGGGAAGCTCCAGTTTGCAAGAAGCTTACACCAAAGCTTGTCCCAATTCGGCCAAAAAATTTACTGCAGCATGTTGGTGCCATGTCATGACACCATGCCAAGTTTCATGATTTTCAGCCGTGTTTTGGATTTATAGGAACTAAAAAACTAAGTTTCTCAATCATTCCGGCGGAGCCACGACACCTAGATGTTTGAATTTTATTCACATTTCTTGCATGGGACACCCAAAGACACACATGTGATTTTTCAGCAAACTTTGGTGCATTGGAGCATGTGCTTGTAGTTCAAATTTGAATTATGCACATTAAATGCCCAAAAACTCAATTAATGCATAAAAATGCCAAATGAACCCGGAATAATTCCAAATTTAAACACGACATTCATGTACTAGTTGCATGTTCACTGTATGTAAATGTTCTAGCAATTCAAACACCATCCTTTCCCTCCGTAACACCATTTTGTCTTTCAAAACATAATAAAAAATCAGTATACCACAAACAGTTTACTAGAATGAATCGTGTGGGATGCGATATAAAATATCTTGGTGCACCGTCTTGTCTGGCTTACGCAGGAAGCTTCGTCGTCTATAGTCCACTGCCCCCGCTTGAAGCACACTTGCGCGCTAGTTTCTCGTGAAACCGAGCGAAATTTTTTTGCCACCGCGGAAATATCTATCTCCCCGTCCCCCTCCCTCCTACCAAAAGCCACATTTCCACTGTTCCTCCTTGCTTTCCAAGATCAAACCTTCACTGCTGCTTACTGGCAGCTCAGCCTCCTCGTCGGCGACATCTTCTTGCCGCGCCACCTCCTCAGTAGCTACCCTTCTTCTTGCAACGCCGCCTCCTCACCGGCGACCCTTTTTCTTGAAGCGCCGCCTCCTTGCCGCCGACCCTTCTTCTTGTCGCGTGGCCTCCTCGCCACCGACCCTTCTTCTTGCTATGCGGCCTCATCGATATGGTCAGGTAATCCACACTCCACCCACACCATCCTCCTCCTTTCCCGTCCCACATGCCCCAACTGACGGAGCGACACCTTCAACCGAAATCACTGCCCCTCCTCCAATTAAGCGTCGCCCACGTCCATTTAACATGGAGCTGAGTAGCATGCGGCCGCACGCGCGAACGAGGTCGCTATGGCTGACATGCATGTCGACCGTCAGATCTTGGAGGAGCATATCATCTTTGAGGCCACCATCGACACCGCCGCGCGGTTGTCTACTTTAAAATACAATTCGTGATGTTTTCTCGAGGCCACCGCCAGTGCCTTCTAGTGATTTGTCCTCTGTAATGTCAATATGCAATCTGATGTTCAGTTAACAGTTTGGTCCTCTGAAATGTAATGTTCAGCTAACACTTTGGTCCAACAATTGCTACATTTCATAGTACTGTTCTCAAGCATTCTTTGTTTTGTTAATTGTCTTATCTTCTAGTACATGTTTCTATTCTGCAATGCCGTGTTCAGTTAACAATTTTGGTTCATTTGGTCTACTGTCCATTTAACTGTTTGGTTCAGTTCTGCAATTTGATTTTCATTTGCTGTGGGTACAATTTTGTATTGTTATGCATGTGACACCAATCGAATTTGGTTGTACTCAATACATATTCTACTGATAATATGGCAACTCTCAGTTAACCTGATCAAGATCTTCCTTATGTGTGTTGCAGGGAAACAATGGGAGACACTGCGGTTTACCATCGAGGTTTGTTCAAGCAGGGTCCTTTGGCTCATAGCACATTATTGTGCAGTTGCAGGAATCATTCTAATATTTAGGTTTCTTCCAATTTGGTCTTGCACATGTAGGTCCTACTGTCAGAGGCTTAGACCCACTGTTCGACCCATTTTGCATATGGGGAAATGAGATGTCCATGAATATCAGTCAAGTCAAGAAACTCAGAAAGATTGTTAGGATGAAGAAACTTGCAACGAATAACAGCAAGATCTTTGTTTGCACAATGAAGAAGACATCAGTCAACTATAGGATGGTACCAACTCTTTTACCATTTTTTTACCCCTTGCGCAATTTCAAAATTTACAACAGCGATTTATGCATAGCTTTGTTTTCAGTACTTTTCAAAGAAGTTCACCGATGATTACCTCTCAAAGCAGTTGTATGGTCAAGAGGCGAGGAAGGTATTCATTCAACACCCACGGTACAATATTGAAGTCTTCCTAAAGAGGACGAAGGTTGGGTGGGCAATTATCCATAGCCACTGGCCTAAAGTTGCAAGGACATTCAACATCACTGAAGGCTCAATATTTGCCTTCCGCTTCTGCAGTTTCCCAGATGAGATTCATCTGTCTATTTAACATATATAATGCTACTTTCCAAAGGTTTTTGATGCTGCATGTGAAACTTGGTGCTGTTGTGTAATGGTGTAACCGAGTGTCGAAGCCATCTAATGTAATTCGATTATGAAATCCTGGTTGCTTTTATACGGATATGAAATATCTGGCGTCTTTTATAAGAAATATCAGTTTGATTAGTACATGGATTATCAATAGTAGGCTAATTACCGTGCTTATTGGGATTTTCTATTGCAAACGGTTACTCGGACATCACTGTGGGCGATAAACTCAAACAACCCGCACGGTTTCTAGAAAGTAGGCGTGTTCGATCAACTAACAATCACACATGGCTTCCGGCAGCGAACTGTTTGCGTTAGGCCACCTTGCACAAACGTTTCCACACAAAGAACTGTGTGGGATGTACATACCTACGAAAATGATTTTTTGGGATTCACCGTGTGGGATGTACATATCTATGGAAATGATTTCTGGGATTCACCGTGTGGGATATACATACCTACAAAAATGATTTCTGGGATTCACCATGTGGGATGTACATACCTACGGAAATGATTTCTGGGATTCACCATGTGGGATGTACATACCTACGGAAATGATTTCTAGGATTCACAGTATGGGATGTACATACATACGGAAATGATTGGGTTTCGATGCCTCGCCCGATCGCACACGACCCCAGCCTGGGTCCCAGGAGGGCCAATCCCCGACGATTTCTAGGTCGTGTGGGAAGAACACCCTATCACACACACTCACTTGGCGACGGTTCCAAATGCCGTTGCGGAAAGGGGTTTTAAAAGTTTTATTAGGATGTCGTTGTACCAGTGTACCATGGTGTTGTTTTTTTGAAGAATAAAAGTTCTCGGAATGGAACGAAACTTTGCAAGGATTTTTCATATAATAAAAGAGAATTTCTGGAGCCAAGATCCACCGGAGAGGGGCCCCTGGGTGGGCACAACCCACTAGGGCGCGCCCCCTCTCCTGGCGCGCCTAGGTGGGTTGTACCCACCTGGTGACCCCGCAGACGACCCCCTGATACTACAAAATCATATATTTCCAGAAAAAATCAGGGAGAAAGAATTATCGCGATCCACGAGACGGAGCCGTTGCCAAGCCCTGTTCTTCCTTGGGAGGGCAGATCTGGAGTCCGTTTGGGGCTCCAGAGAGGGGGATCTTTGTTCTTTGTTATCATCAACCCTTCTCCATCACCAATTCCATGATGCTCCCCACCGGGAGTGAGTAATTCCTTCGTAGGCTCGCTGGTCGGTGAGGAGTTGGATGAGATTCATCATGTAATCGAGTTAGTTTTGTTAGGGCCTGATCCCTAGTATCCACTGTGTCCTTAGATTATTGTTGCTATGACTTTGCTATGCTTAATGCTTGTCAGTTTGGCCCGGGTGCCATGAACTCAGATCTAAAACATTTATGAATTCATCATTATATCCATGTTTTAGATCCAATCTTGCAAATTATAGTCACCTACTATGGTTATGATCCGACAACCCTGGTGTGACAACAACCGGGCCCACTCTCGGTGATGACTGTAGTTTGAGGAGTTCATGTATTCACTATGTGTTAATGCTTTGTTCTGGTTCTCTATTAAAAGGAGGCCTTAATATCCCTTAGTTTCCAATATGGACCCCGCTGCCATGGGAGGGTAGGACAAAAGATGTCGTGCAAGTTCTTTTAATAAAGCACGTATGACTATTTACGGAGTACATGCCTACATTATATCGATGAACTAGAGCTAGTGCCGTATCTCCCTAGGCTATAACTGTCACATGATGAATATCATCCAACAAGTCACCGATCCAATGGCTACAAATTTATCTTATATTGTTTCCGCTAAGTTACTACTGCCATCATCACTGTTACACTAGCTACAAAATTGCTGCTATCACTGTTATTGTTACTATTGCTGCTGTCACTACTATCAAAACTATCAAACTAGTTTGCTACTGATCACTTTGTTGTAGATAATTAATATCCATGTGTGGTTGAATTGACAACTCAGCTGCTAATACCTTCAAATATTCTTTGGCTCCCCTTGCGTTGGATCTATAAATTTGGGTTAAATACTTTACCCTCGAAAACTATTGTGATCCCCTATGCTTGTGGGTTATCAGCGCTCCTCAACTAGCAAGATGGGACTAAACTTGCTGCACCGCACCTCTGCTAGCACACCCCTTTAGTACCGAGTCATGGCTCCAACCGGTACTAAAGGGGGGGTCTTTAGTATCGGTTGAAGCCACCATCCGGTACTAAAGGGGGCCGCTTCCCGCCGCTTGGCCTGGCCAAATTTGACCTTTAGTACCGGTTGGTGGCTCCAACCGATACTAAAGGTCCGTCATATATATAGAAAGTCTATTAAGAACCCAGGGTCAGGGTGAAGAATTACCCTGGCTTCACCCCGGTCGATCCATCCAGCGAGCCAGACTCCCTCGGTCCCACCTGGGCTAGAGTCCACCACCAGTCCGCTACCCACCCCACCAAAAGCTACAAACCGTTTCATGGTAGCCCACGAGGCCATGACCCGGTGTCCCCACTCCCTAGTTCCTCAACAGCTCGTGAGTGTTGAGCGGCAGTTTCGATGGTGAATGGCGGGCGGCACCTGGCTTGGAGGTCGGCGGCATGATGCTCAGCGGGTTAGATCGGCGAGAATGGATTCAGACCCGAAGCATTTTGAGCAGGCGTGTGGCCTTGATGTCGGGGCGTGTGGCCTATATATAGAATTAGCTAGATATATATTAGTGTTAGATGAATTAAATAGAATTTGCATATAGAATTTTGATATATGCAACAATATCATTTTTTAAATTTGTATATAAGAAATCACAATCCAATCATTTAAAAAATGTTACATTTGCATATAGTATTTGTTCTTGACGATGCCCAGCCCACCTCCTTGCCGTCGACCCGTTCGCGGCGATGCCCTGCTTCAGAGGACCCATGTCCGGGACTGGGCTCCACCGGACTGGCACTGGGAGGTGCTACCTTCAGGGGCGCGCCGCTTGGTGAGGAACCCGACCCCGGGTCCCGTCGTCGAGCCTGAGCTCCTTTGGTGGCGTTCGCGTGGGCCACTTTTGGTGCGAAGGGAGTCGGCTCTGCCGGAGGTGGTACGTCGACGTGTCAGGGAGGAGGACAAGCACGTCCGTCGCTACATGGCTGCTATGGACATCTAGTTCTCCAATACCCGACAGGTTCTTTGGGGATCTCACCCAAGCTATGATCCTGTGATGGTTCCTTCTCTTTGGGTGTCCACCACCCGCGCCTCAGGAACCGTGAGTGAACTAGATTATTCTATATTAGCTATCTAATATTTGATATATAATATTTGAGACGATGTATTTGAGATTATACATATTATTTGAGACGATGTATTTGAGATTATATATATATATATATATATATATATATATATATATATATTATTCGATAATATTCATGACAATGTATTCGAGATTATATTCGATGATGCATATTATGTACTATGATTCAATTTTCCTTATTGGTTGCATGCATGCATTGTAATTTGAATACTAAATTGTTTAATATTTCTCCTCGATTAGTTAAATAAAAGCTATGGCAGACAATACCGGCAGAGAAGGAGAAGAGGCCTTGTTCGATATCATACGCTCCCCTCGCCGGCCGGATGATGATCAGAATGAAGAAGATGACGACTCCCAATATCTGAACAATATTGGGGAGGGTGATATGGTATTTGATCATGACGACCGAATTGATGAAGTTCAGAACTATGATTATGATGACGAAGAAAATGTTGATCTTGAAATAACAGAGACCGGCGAGGTATATTTATATAAGCAGGCATCTGGTGATCATCGCATGTTTTAAATGATTTGAAGATATATTAATGAATCGACATTTCTTCTTTCAGCCCTCCGGATCGAGCAAATCTTCTACAGGCAGCAGGATAATGCGAGGCCCGGCCAAAAAGTTGAAGGAGGGCGTAAAGTACAACATTGATGCCATCAAAACTAATGGTGAACCTTTAGCGCCTAAGAAAATTGCGAACAAGTTCGTTCGTTAGTGTGGTAGACCAAAAGATCTGCTTTGGGAATCTCTCATGGAACATTTCACCCTACCAGATCATTCCGAAGATGCAGATGTGCAGAAAGTCAAGGACGCTACTCTTAGGAAGACGTCAATTGCATTCAATACCCACAAGAAAACTATATGGTCCAAGTACGTCAAAGGAGGAAAGAAGACTCCGGAATTCACGAGAACACTGGAGAAGCAAAGAGATCACTGTCCCGCTTTCGTGAAATTAAAGGAATCAGAATTATCTAAGGAACGGTCGAGAATAAACAAGGCCAATGCCGCAAAAAGGAGCAGTTCCATACGCTGGGCCAGGTGGCTACACGGTGGCAATGCCTAAGTGGGATAAGTCTGAGTAAGAGATGGTGGATGCAGCGGTCATTCCAGTTACATTGAGCTGGCCCATGCTACCTCTCGAGCATGTGTTGGTTTTCCCTTGAAGAGGAAAGGGTGATGCAGCCAAGTAGTGTAAGTATTTCCCTCACTTTTTGAGAACCAAGGTATCAATCCAGTAGGAGGTCACACACAAATCGCCTCGTACCTACACAAACAAATAAGAACCTTGCAACCAATGCGATAAAGGGGTTGTCAATCCCTTCACGGCCACTTGCAAAAGTGAGATCTGATAGAGATAATAAGATAAATATTTTTGGTATTTTTATGATATAGATTGGAAAGTAAAGATTGCAAAATAAACAGAAGCAAATATAGTAAATTGATAGGAAAGTAATATGATGAAAGATAGACCCTGGGGCCATAGGTTTCACTAGTGGCTTCTCTCAAGATAGCATAATTTACGGTGGGTGAACAAATTACTGTCGAGCAATTCATAGAAAAGCAAATAATTATGAGAATATCTACGCATGATCATGTATATAGGCATCACATCCGTGACAAGTAGACCGAAACGATTCTGCATCTACTACTATTACTCCACACATCAACCGCTATCCAGCATGCATCTAGAGTATTAAGTTCATAAGAACAGAGTAGCGCATTAGGCAAGATGACATAATGTAGAGGGATAAACTCAAGCAATATGATGTAAACCTCATCTTTTTATCCTCGATGGCAACAATACAATACGTGCCTTGCTGCCCCTCCTGTCACTGGGAAAGGACACCACAAGATTGAACCCAAAGCTAAGAACTTCTCCCATTGCAAGAAAGATCAATCTAGTAGGCCAAACTAAACCAATAATTCGGAGAGACTTGCAAAGATAACAAATCATACATATAAGAATTCAGAGAAGAACCAAATATTGTTCATAGATAATCTTGATCATAAACCCACAATTCATCGGATCTCGACAAACACACCGCAAAAAAATTACATCGAATAGATCTCCAAGAGAATCAAGGAGAACTTTGTATTGAGATCCAAATAGAGAGAAGAAGCCATCTAGCTAATAACTATGGACCCGAAGGTCTGTGGTAAACTACTCACACATCATCGGAGAGGCCATGGTGTTGTCGCAGAAGCCCTCCGTGATCGCTTCCCCCTCCGGCGGAGCGCTGGAAAAGGCTCCAAGATGGGATCTCATGGGTACAGAAGGTTGCGGCGGTGGAAATAGGGATTCGTGGTGCTCTTGGATGTTTTCGGGGTATATGAGAATATATAGGCGAAAGAAGTAGGTCGGTACAGCCATGAGGGGCCCACGAGAGTGGGGGCGCGCCTACCCCCCCCCCCCGGGGGCGCGCCCTCCTGCCTCATGGCCTCCTCGTTTCTTTCTTGAAGTTCACCCCAAGTCTCCTGGATTGAGTTTGTTCCGAAAATAACTCTCCCTAAGGTTTCATTCCGTTTGGACTTCGTTTGATATTCCTTTTCTGTGAAACACTGAAATAGGCAAAAAACAGCAATTTGCACTGGGCCTTGGGTTAATAGGTTAGTCCCAAAAATAAATAAAAGTGTATAATAAAGCCCATTAAACATCCAAAATAGATAATATAATAGCATGGAGCAATCAAAAATTATAGATACGTTGGAGACGTATCAAGCATCCCCAAGCTTAATTCCTGCTCGTCCTCGAGTAGGTAAATGATAAAAACAGAATTTTTGATGTGGAATGCTACCTAACATAATTCTGAATGTAATTTCCTTTATTGTGGCATGAATGTTCAGATCTGAAAGATTCAAGATAAAAGTTTAATATTGACATAAAAATAATAATACTTCAAGCATACTAACAAAGCAATCATGTCTTCTCAAAATAACATGGGCAAAGAAAGTTATCCCTACAAAATCATATAGTCTAGCTATTCTATATCTTCATCACACAAAATATTTAAATCATGCACAACCCCGATGACAAGCCAAGCAATTGTTTCATACTTTTGATGTTCTCAAACTTTTTCAATCTTCACGCAATACATGAGCGTGAGCCATGGACATGGCACTATATGTGGAATAGAAGGGTGGTTGTGGAGAAGACAAAAAGAAGAAGATAGTCTCACATCAACTAGGCGTATCAATGGGCTATGGAGATGCCCATCAATAGATATCAATGTGAGCGAGTAGGGATTGCCATGCAACGGATGCACTATTGCTATAAGTGTATGAAAGCTCAACAAAAGAAACTAAGTGGGTGTGCGTCCAACTCGCTTGCTCACGAAGACCTAGGGCATTTTGAGGAAGCCCATCATTGGAATATACAAGCCAAGTTCTATAATGTAAAACTCCCACTAGTATATGAAAGTGACAACATAGGAGACTCTCTATCATGAAGATCATGGCGCTACTTTGAAGCACAAGTGTGGTAAAAGGATAGTAACATTGTCCCTTCTCTCTTGTTCTCTCATTTTTATTTTTTATATTTTTATTTGGGACTTTTTCTCCCTCTTTATTTTTTATGGCCTCTTTTTTTTCTTTTTTTTCTTTTCGTCCGGAGTCTCATCCCGACTTCTGGGGGAATCATAGTCTCCATCATTCTTTCCTCACATGGACAATGCTCTAATAATGATGATCATCACACTTTTATTTACTTACAACTCAATACTTAGAACAAATATGAATCTATGTGAATGCCTCCAATCTTGTACCGGGATATGCAATGAATCAAGAGTGACATGTATGAAATAATTATAGAGGTGGCTTTGCCACAAATACGATGTCAACTACATGATCATGCAAAGCAATATGACAATGATGAAACGTGTCATAACAAACGGAACGGTGGTAAGTTGCATGGCAATATATCTCGGAATGGCTATGGAAATGCCATAATAGGTAGGTATGGTGGCTGTTTTGAGGAAGGTATATGGTGGGTGTATGATACCGGTGAAAGGTGCGCGGTATTAAAGAGGCTAGCAATGGTGGAAGGGTGAGAGTGCGTATAATCTATGGACTCAACTTTAGTCATAAAGAACTCACATACTTATTGCAAAAATCTATTAGTTATTGAAACAAAGTACTACGCGCATGCTCCTAGGGGGGATAGATTGGTAGGAAAAGACCATCGCTCGTCCCCGACCGCCACTCATAAAGAAGACAATCAATAAATAAGTCATGCTCCGACTTCATCACATAACGGTTCACCATACGTGCATGCTACAGGAATCACAAACTTTAGAACAAGTATTTCTCAAATTCACAACTACTCAACTAGCATGACTCTAATATCACCATCTTCATCTCTCAAAACAATCATCACGTATCAAACTTCTTATAATATTCAATGCACTTTATATGAAAGTTTTTATTATATCCATCTTGGATGCCTATCATATTAGGACTAATTTAATAGCCAAAGAAAATTACCATGCTGTTCTAAAGGACTCTCAAAATAATATAAGTGAAGCATGAGAGATAAATGATTTCTATAAAATAGAACCACCATCGTGCTCTAAAAAGATATAAGTGAAGCACTAGAGCAAAATTATCTAGCTCAAAAGATATAAGTGAAGCACAAAGAGTATTCTAATAAATTTGATTCATCTATGTCTCTCCAAAAGGTGTGTAAATCAAGGATGATTGTGGTAAACTAAAAAGCAAAGACTCAAATCATACAAGACGCTCAAAACACATATCATGTGGTGAATAAAAATATAGCCTCAAGTAAAGTTACCGATAGAAGAAGATGAAAGAGGGGATGCCTTCCAGGGCATCCCAAAGCTTAGACTTTTGGTTGTCCTTGAATTTTACCTTGGGGTGCCTTGGGCATCCCCAAGCTTAGGATCTTGCCACTCTTTATTCCATAATCCATCAAATCTTTACCCAAAACTTGAAAACATCACAACACAAAACTCAACACAAAATCTCATGAGCTCCGTTAGTATAAGAAAACAAATCACCACTTTAAGGTATTGTAATAAACTCATTCTTTATTTATATTGGTGTTAAACCTACTATATTCCAAATTCTCTATGGTTCGTACCCCCCGATACTAGCCATAGATTCATCAAAATAAGCAAACATACCATGAAAAACAGAATCTGTCAAAAATAGAATAGTCTGTAGTAATCTGTATCAAACGTATACTTATGTAACTACAAAAATTCTGAAATAACTTGGTGGACGTGAGGAATTTGTCTATTAATCATCTGCAAACAGAATCAATTTAAAATCACTCTCTAGTAAAAAAATGGCAGCTAATCTCGTGAGCGCTAAAGTTTCTGTTTTTTACAGCAAGATCATAAAGACTTCACCCAATTCTTCCCAAAGGTTCTACTACATAAAACCACATCTAAACAGAGGCTAGGTGAATTATTTATTACTAAACAGAATCAAAAAGCAAGAAACAAAAATAAAATTGGGTTGCCTCCCAACAAGCGCTATCGTTTAACACCCCTAGCTAGGCCTTGAGATTTCAATGATGCTCACATGAAAGACAAGAATTGAAGCACAAAGAGAGCATCATAAAGCATATGAAAAACCCATCTAAGTCTAGCATACTTCCTATGCATAGGCATCTTATAGGCAAATAAATTATCAAGATAAGCAAAAGCTAACATATGCAAGAAAGAAGTGAGAGACAATAACAATCTCAACATAACAAGAGGTAATTTAGTAACATGAAAATTTCTACAACCATATTTTCCTCTATCATAATAATTAAATGTGGGATCATATTCAAATTCAACAATATAGCTCTCACATAAAATTTTCTCTACATGATCCACATGCATGCAAAGTTGACACTCTTCCGAAATATTGGGAATATCATTAACTAAAGTCATGACGTCTCCAAACCCACTTTTATCAAAAACTTCATAAGATTGAACATTATCCAAATATGTGGGATATAAAGTTGACACTCTTCCAAACCCACTTTTAGTATTATTGCACATTATTATCAATCTCATATTCATCATGGGGCTTAAATAAATTTTCAAGATTGTAAGAAGAATCACCCCAATCATGGTCATTGCAACAAGTAGTAGACATAGCAAAACTAGCATCCCCAAGCTTGAGGTTTTGCATATCATTAACACAATTGACATTAAGAGAATTTATAATAAGATTATTGCAATCATGCTTTTGATCGAAGGAACTATCAAGTATGGGTGCAATAGCAACGATCTCATGTTTAACATAAGGAACTATAGCAAATTTGTCTTCATAAATATTGGCATCATGGCCACAAGAATAGCAAGCATCATGTTCATCAAGGATATTTCAATCAAATCATTGGAATCATAATTATCTATATATTCATGCATATCATTATTTTCTTCCAAAGCAACGGTCATTCTCTCAATAAATTCCTTAACATAGGTAATATGAGCATCGTTTTCATAGCAATTTTTAAGTATGTCGGAATTTTCAGATTTGTAGAGAGTAATATCATACTTTTCAATCAAAGAAGCAACTTCATGAGCACCCTTAAAAACGACAAATTCTTCAATTTGTTCGACATCATAGTAACTATAAACACCCTTTCCATAAGAAGATAAGATTTCATTATCATTAAACTCACATAGGTAGGGAAGGTGTTTTTTAGGGTTCTTAGAGCAACAAGTAAAGTCATAAATTTCACAAAGATTCCAAGCATAGTATAGCAAACTATTTACTTGATACCATAAGAGCTTCCCCTTATCAGACAAACAATGACGCACAAAATGAGCATGCTCATCTAAAGATTTTCCCTCAACTAAACTAGTTGGGGTTTCAGCACGAGCACGAATAGATCGAAGATGATCCAAGTAGAACACTTTAAGTGGATCCATATCAATAGATTTTTAGCAAGCAAAGATGCAAGCAAATAGAAGGCACATGGAGACACAAACAAAAAGACATACGGGAAGAAGGCGAAGAAAAGGCAAAGATGAAGTGGGGGAGAGGAAAACGATAGGAAAATGGAAAATAATGTAATGCGAGGGATAAAAGTTTGTGATGGGTACTTGGTATGTCTTGACTTGACTTGACTTGTGCGTAAGCCTCCCCGGCAACGGCGCCAGAAATCCTTCTTGCTACCTCTCGAGCATGCATTGGTTTTCCCTTGAAGAGGAAAGGGTGATGCAGCAAAGTAGCATAAGTATTTCCCTCAATTTTTGAGAACCAAGTTATCAATCCAGTAGGAGGTCACACGCAAATCGCCTCGTACCTACACAAACAAATAAGAACCTTGCAACCAATGCGATAAAGGGGTTGTCAATCCCTTCACGGCTCTTGCAAAAGTGAGATCTGATAGAGATAATAAGATAAATATTTTTGGTATTTTTATGATATAGATTGGAAAGTAAAGATTGCAAAATAAACGGAAGCAAATATAGTAAATTGATAGGAAAGTAATATGATGAAAGATAGACCCTGGGGCCATAGGTTTCACTAGTGGCTTCTCCCAAGATAGCATAATTTATGATGGGTGGACAAATTACTGTCGAGTAATTGATAGAAAAGCGAATAATTATGAGAATATCTTGGCATGATCATGTATATAGGCATTACATCCATGACAAGTAGACCGAAACGATTCTGCATCTACTACTATTACTCCACACATCGACCGCTATCCAGCATATGTCAGGACCCCGATCCTAAGTCACACCGATCTAGCATGTAACACATCATATCACTTTGCGGCCTCACGCACGGTATTCCCACGGGTGCCACCTTACCTGGCCCGGGACCGTTTGCGCCTTTTGGCTCACGTATATGATAGTGCCGCTAGCATCCATATGACAAAGAACCCGGGCTGACATGGCTAGTCGTGAACCCAAAGTGGCACTAACTTACAGGGACAGGCATACATGACCCAACAACGGACGTGTCTGTCATCAGCGAGTGAATCCAGGCTGTAGCACTGGGCTAGCAGGACTCCGGTGAACCGGGCTGTAGCGGGCTAACAGGACTCCAGAATTCATCGCGTGACATTTCCCCGAGGGGACAGACACAGGAACGAAGAAGGACACATGCCGGCCAGCTTAAGTGTTCCGGAGCAGTAGCAAGCTACCATGGCTCAGTGGAAACACTAGGAGACATTTCCCGGTAAGAGAGGCTACTAAGGATAAACAACTAGATAGTCAGATCCCACACATACCAAGCATTTCAATAACATACACACAATATGCTCGGTATGTGCAAATACAACATGGCATCACAACATGACTCTATAACTCAAGTATTTATTCAATAGGCTCCGAGGAGCGAGATATTACAAACATGGGTCTCATGACCCAACATTCAGAGCATACAAGTCAAAGCACAAGCAGAAGCTTAACATGTCTAAGTACAGACATCTACAAATGAAAAAGGTTGAGAAGCCTGTCTATCTACTAGATCCTGCCGAAGGCACAAGATCGCAGCTGAGGTAACAAGCTAAACGTCGAAGTCCACGCGGTACTACTAGCGAGACTGAAGTCTCTCTGCAAAAACATAAATTAAGCAACGTGAGTACAAATGTACCCAGCAAGACTTACATCAGATCTATCTACATATGCATCAGTATCAACAAAGGGGTGGTGGGGTTTAACTGCAGCAAGCCAGCTTTGACTCAGTGGCTATCCTGAACTACGATTGCAAGTAACTCTTTTGAGGTGGCGCACACGAGTCCACATATTCACCATATCAATACACCACTACGGATCCGCTCCCGTCTCCCTACGAGAACGCCATCCATAGCACTCACGCTTATCTTGCGCATTTTAGAGTATCCACTTTCACTTGTCTATGAACTGTACAAGCAACCTAGAAGTCCTTTACCGCGGACACGGCTATTCGAATAGATCATATTAACCCTGCAGGGGTGTACTTCTTCACACACGCTCTCACCACTTACCGCCGTTTACACAACATGTACTCGGCAACCTTCAAGCGGAAGCCCAGCGAGGGTGTCGGCCATGACCTGACTAACCACACAAGTGTCTCGTCCAGGTTTATCGCCTATTCGGGTTCCATCCGCAAGGAGATCCAGCCGGGGTGTCTCTCACGGCCCCAAACGATGTGAGCAGGGTTCCCAAGCCCACCATCCGGGTGCCACTTGGTACACCGTGCCACTGTGCCTAGTCTGTCCCAAGCCCACCTGTACCGGGTGCCACTTGGTAGACTACTAACACTACCTACAAACACCAGAAACTAGTTGCAACTCCTGGACAGAGATCAGGTTGATTAATAAGTCGAGAGAGCTTGGAGAGCCCGGAGCCCAATGTGTGGTAGTAACTGTTCATGGATCACAAACACAGAACTCAGTTCCTGAGGACGGCTGCAATGAGACAACCCACCATGTACTCCTACATGGCCTCTCACCGCTACCTTTACCAAATCGTGTTCACACACTTAGCTCACACACAGTAGGACATGTTTACACACCTCCAATTCATCCCCGATGAATCAGACCTGACACAACTCTAAGCAATAGCAGGCATGACAAACAAGCATGAATGAGTAGGCACATCAGGGCTCAAACAACTCCTACTCATGCTAGTGGGTTTCATCTATTTACTGTGGCAATGACAGGTCATGCAGAGGATAAAGGGGTTCAGCTACCGCAGCAAGTAACAGATGAATCAGTGTTGTCCTAATGCAGTAAAAGAGGCCAAGAACGAGAGAGTAGGATTGTTTCGGAATGAACAAGGGGGTTTTGCTTGCCTGGCACTTCTGAAGATAGCATTGAGTCTTCATCAGTGTCAACGATCACAACGTCGGAACATCATCTACTGAGAGGGGACAATTACCGACAACAGAGAGGAAACACAATCAATGCAATGCAACATTATGATGCATGATCATGACATGGCAACATGCTGGTGTTTTGAGCTAATTCAGCTAGAAACAAAGTTAAATGAAGTTGGTTTGAACCCTAAGTTCAAAACCAAACTCCATATGTGAAATTCAAATGTCATTTATATGATTTGTGCTAAACAGCAGCTATAAGTTGTTCTAACATGCATGAAAATGGTACATATGGATAGGTTGGATTTTTCTGATCATTTTTCATATATAAATTATTTGATTTGGAGTTACGGTTGATTTTATATGATTTTTAGAAGTTTAGGGCATTTTCTGGAATTTCCTGTAAAAGAATAAATCCAGAAAATGAATTATTGCGTCAGCAGTGCGTCAGGGTGATGTCAGTGGTCAACGAGGCTGGTCCAGGTCAAACCTGACCAGTGGGGCCCACTGGTCAGTGACTGGGGCTGGTTAGTGCCCCTGACATGTGGGGCCAGTCAACGACCACGTCAGCAAGTCAACCCTGACGCGTGGGTCCCGCTGGGTTATAAACTAATCTAAACAGAAAAATAAATCCAGAGTTAAATTAGGTGCGGGGCCCAGCTGTCGGTGTCAGTGGAGGGGTTAGTTAGTGGGTCATTAGCCACTAATGATGCCCACGTCAGCCCACCGGCGTTTAGCCGCCGGTGACACAAACCGCGGCGGAGACGCGTCGGGTTCGCGCTACAGGGCACCGTTTACGGCGCGATTGGGTTCTACGGCGAGCTGGAAGTGCGCCGCAACCAGTGGTGCACGCGGTTGGGCCTGGGGTGGCCGGAGTTGTCGCCGGTGTCGACCTTGGCGGTCGCCGGAGCTCGGGTGAGCTTGGGGTCGACGCTACGGTGGCCGGGGAGGCTCGTGCGGGGGACCTATGTGCTCTACGTGGCGCGGAAAGGGAGTTGAGCACGACGGCCGGACCGCTAGGTGGCCGGAGGCTCGTTGGCGGCGGTCACAGGCGGCGGCGCGTGCGGGCAAGCAAGGTGTGGCGGCTATGGCGCACGAGAGCGAGAACGGAGAGGGGGAAAAGGTTCGGTGGCTCACGGTGGTTGCAGCAGACGACGAAGCGGCCTCGGGGAAGGCCGGATGGCGATGAGTCGACGATGGGGATGCGCAACGGCCAACGATGAAGAAGAGGTCGGTGACGGTGTTTTGAGGCGTCTGACGTCGAGTGAGGCAACGGGGAGGACGAGGGCGTCGAGGCGGAGTCCATGGACACGTCGGCGAGGTGAGGGAGGGCCTGTGGCCGCGGTGGTTCCAGTCGGCGGCGACGGCTGCGCTCGGTGAGAGGGGGAATGGCGAGGGAGATAGGCAAGGGGGCGAATGAGGTGTCCACACGGTCGGAGCGGCAACATGGAGATCACCCAGGTGTCAAGGGGCACAGGCGGCAAGCAGGTGGCGCCATGGCGAGCTCGCGCTCGTCGGCGTCACCTCTGTGCCTGCCTGGCGAGGACGAAGCACCTGGCTGGCATGGGCCAGCACAGTGCTGGGCCTGCCAGGTGGGCTGCGGCCAGGTAAGTGGCCCAGGTAAAAATCTCTCTCTCTCTTTTATTTATTGTTTCTGTTTTCTATTATTTCTGTATCTGTTGGGCTTTATTAAAAATATCTAGGCACTTCCAAAAATCATGAAACTAATCATGGCTACTGTTTAGAATATATCCAACAGTAAACATTTTAGTTTATGATTATTTGAGCATTTAAAATATTTTATAGTATTTAAATGCCCAAAATCAAATACAATATGATTTAATTCAAAAATCCAGAAATGACCTAGAAATATGGTCATCATTTTTGGCAGAGGTTTTTACCTTTATCAGAAATGATGAACATTTCCAAAGGGCATTTTGGGTTCATTGAAAATATTTCATTTTGATCCTAGTTGGATTCTTTCTGATGCTAGGGTTTGATCAATCCCCATTTCAACTTTAATTGAAACTTAAACATGATGCACACATGAAGGCCTAGTCTAGTGCATACCAGAACTAGGGATGTGACAGCATACATCTAGAGTATGAAGTTCATAAGAACAGAGTAACGCATTAGGCAAGATGACATGATGTAGAGGGATAAACTCAAGCAATATGATATAAACCCCATCTTTTTATCCTCAATGGAAACAATACAATACGTGCATTGCAGCCCCTGCTGCCACTTGGAAAGGACACCGCAAGATTGAACCCAAAGCTAAGCACTTCTCCCATTGCAAGAAAGATCAATCTAGTAGGCAAAACTAAACCAATAATTCGGAGAGACTTGCAAAGATAACAAATCATACATATAAGAATTTAGAGAAGAACCAAATATTGTTCATAGATAATCTTGATCATAAACCCACAATTCATCGAATCTCGACAAACACACCACAAAAAGAATTACATCGAATAGATCTCCAAGAGAATCGAGGAGAACTTTGTATTGAGATCCAAAGAGAGAGAAGAAGCCATCTAGCTAATAACTATGGACCCAAAGGTCTGTGGTAAACTACTCACACATCATCGGAGAGGCCATGGTGTTGATGTAGAAGCCCTCCGTGATCGATTCCCCCTCCGGCGGAGTGCCGGAAAAGGCTCCAAGATGGGATCTCACAGGTACAGAAGGTTGCGGCGGTGGAAATAGGGTTTCGTGGCGCTCTCTGATGTTTTCGGGGTATATGAGAATATATATAGGCGAAAGAAGTAGGTCGGTGGAGCCACGTGGGTGGGGGCGCGCCCTCCTGCCTTGTGGCCTGCTTGTTTCTTTCTTGGCATTCACTCCAAGTCTCCTGCATTGCGTTTGTTCCAAAAATAACTCTCCCGAAGGTTTCATTCCGTTTGGACTCCGTTTGATATTCCTTTTCTGTGAAACACTGAAATAGGCAAAAAAACATCAATTTGCACTGGGCCTTGGGTTAATAGGTTAGTCCCAAAAATAATATAAAAGTGTATAATAAAGCCCATTAAGCATCCAAAACAGATAATATAATAGCATGGAGCAATAAAAAATTATAGATACATTGGAGACGTATCAACCCCCCAGGTGCAGGGCTTGGTTCTATGCGCATGGGGGGGGATTGGACCCAAAGACAGGCAAGGTTTTGAAGAAGGCAAGTCTTAAAGGGGCCGAGGACAAGTTACTTGTTGCAATAGAAGAGGCTCGAACGGGGGTGTTCACGCCCAACAGAGAGAACGACGAGCTTACGCGCACCCTGGGAAATCCTGAACACCCGAGAAGAACATGAGGCAAAGGCGTTGTTCCGTGGTATGAGGGGTTTGTGGACTGGAATGCCGACTACAGAAGCCATGCAGGAAGGAAGATGGAGGGGGAGAAGAAGAGGAAGTTGGAGGAGGAGTGGAGGAAGCAAGAAGCAGAATGCCTTAAAGGCCTAGAATCAAAGCAGGCGGAGTTGGCACTCCAATTCTAGCGGCAGCAACAGTAGATCGACTCACTTAGTAAAGAAAGGGGGTCTCAGTAGCGGCAGCAGCTAGCGGATGATCCAGCATTGGATGCACCGTCCCATCCATGTCGAGAAGCAGCGTGGGTTCTGCCCTGGGCAAGGGACTGCTGGATAGATACCCTGTGGATGACATCATGGAGAACACTAATTGTGAGCTATCCTCCAAAATGAAGAACATATCCATGAAGGTGGCAGACGTCGTTGCTTATACAAATCCCCCCGAAGCAACATTCCATTGCAACTCGATTCCAGCTGGCTATGTTGGTGTCATGGTTGATGAAGTGGCGGACAAATATTCGGGGCTAGAGCTTGACATTCCTGGAGGTGACGAGGAGCACACACTCGGAGAGGCCATACATTGTATCATCCTATGGAGAAAGGATTGCATCATCTTTCCAAGGCCACCGACACCGCGTTAGCGGACTCCTCCTCGAAGTCCGCCATCGCGTCAGCAGACTCCCACTCCTCCAAGTCATCAGCCACCACCTCAACACAATCCTGCTCCTTCAAGTGCGCCAACGCGTAAGGCCACTCCTCCTCCTCCAAGTCCGGCACCGCGTTAGGCCACTCCTGCTGCTCCAAGTCCGGCATCGCGTCAGCCCACTCCTCCTCCTCCAAGTCAGCCACGTCAGTCGTCTTCGCTGCCTCAGCAACAGTGGAAGAGAGCCGCCGCAGCTATGGTGCGTAGCGGCACAAGTCAAGGTACAGGATCAGGTATAGGAGGCAAGAGATTCCAATTTGGTCCAAGCCTCGCGCCTCTTCCGAAGAGGCCTTACGACCTGACTCCGAAGGAAAACGAAGCCGAATGCCAAGCCTAAGTGAGGGCCCATTTTGGACCGAAACTGGCACCGCCACCAAAGGAGAAAGTGCTTGAGCGTGTCGTTGACCACTTTATTGTATGGCTGAAGCACCACCTCCCAAGCCTGTTGACTCGGACTATGAGTGCCAAATCATAAAGGCACATCAAGCACAACAAAAGAAGGAGTCAAGCTCGAGCTCGAGCCAAGCAGCTGCCAAAAAAGCGGGAAACCGTTCCCCAGCTGGGAGAATAGGCGGTGCAATCGACCCCCCCCCCCCCCCGCTCATTGTACCAACACATGCGAGTACCGACGCCGATCAGCTGGTAATAACCGACGAGCAGAGAAGGCAGGTTGAAGAGATCGGTGTCACTGTTTACCAACTCCTAGAGCTCGAGCCCATGGATACAATTAGAGAGGAGGACATAAAACGGAAATATGTCCGCGGCAAACCTTTGGCCAATCCTGAGGAGGTCAAGAAGCTCTCAACGAGAATGTATGAATTGCATCAATGGTACATGGAAATTACCAAGACTACCAATCAAGAGTCCCTCGTCGTGAAAGTCAAGGAAGAGCATTACTTCCATGAGCTAGCTCTGTCTATTGAGTATATAGAACCGTTTCAGTTATTCAATCAAGACGCACTCGACAAATCTATCGTCAGTTGCTATTATCTGTAAGTGATTTCTTTCTGTAATTTAAGTCTCAAGCTAGCTTTAGTGCTCTCATTGATCATTACCTATAATTATCCTCACTATATTCTTTCTGTGGTATTATGTAGGATGAAGATGTTTGAAATGAAAAAAGTTGGACGCTATGGCATTTTGTTCATTGACCCAAATACCACTAATGGAGAAACATGGACATATGAATGGTATCGACAAGAAGTAAAGAAAAACATGCTAGAGTTCTTGAAGCGCCTCAATACCAATCCAGATATACTACTTCTTACAACTTCCTGTGAGTCACACTGTCTTCTACTACAAATTCTATTTTTTCTTACTAGCTAGATGTTAATAAGTGTATAGGGTTTAGGGTAGTTGATGAGTGTTATGCACATGCCCGCTTAATTTATACATGCAAACGTATGCACATGCAATTACCATTGGATCTTGTTAGTCATTAAAGTTGAAGCATGAACAGTTGAAGTACTGGACACACTACTTAAAGAACCTACTGACTACTCCATCGTGAAGGAGACAGTCGACAGGTAATTTCAATCATTATTGAACTATATGTTGGCCTCTTTAGTTCGTCATTTCCTGATATCAACTAATTAATTACTCCTTTATTCATTTTATTTGCCGGCGGGCAGGGCTTGGCAAAAGTACATCAAAACGGTTCCAGGCAAATGGAAACAAAAGCTGCATTGGTTTCGACCCAAGGTAAGTAATTAAGTATAGTACTAGCTAGCTACCATCTCTTTAATTCTAATTTCAATAACATTAATTATCATGCTTGATTAATTATTATCTGATTGAGTTCTATTCTCGTAAAGACCATGAACCAGGCGCCGGAGACTGATTTATGTGCATACTACGTTTGTGAGAACATTCGCATGATGACGTCCGAAAGGACCAAATCTGCTAGACACCTATGGGTACGTTTGCCAGAACACTATTCACAATTTTTATATCATTATCGATATCTAATCACACAACTAATACATGCATATTGATCTCCTTCTTAAAAGTTCAATGAGGTGTGGGATAAGCTCCTACCGGAGGATCGCGTACGAGCAATTCAAGAGGAAATAGCGGGATTTTTGCTCGACCAGGTCATAGATCCCAAAGGAGAATATCATTACCCGCTACTGCAGTAACGCCTCCATGTAGGAGAAATTGTATATACCAAATTGTATATGTATACATATGTGTATGTGTGAATGGTGGTGCGAGACATTCATATATATATATATATATATATATATATATATATATATATATATATATATATATATATATATATATATATATATGAGATCGGTTCTCCGAGAAATTTTATTTATATATATGCATAACGTGTACAATATTGATGTCTACTACAAAACTTTATTCTTGTAGACACGTGTTGGGCCTCCAAGTGCAGAGTTTTGTAGGACAGTAGCAATTTTCCCTCAAGTGGATTACCTAAGGTTTATCAATCCGTGAGAGGTGTAGGATGAAGATGGTCTCTCTCAAACGACCCTCTAACCAAATACAAGAAATCTCTTGTGTCCCCAACACACCCAATACAATGGAAAATTGTATAGGTGCACTAGTTCGGCGAAGAGATGATGATAAAAGTGTAATATTGATGGTAGAAATATATTTTTATAATCTGAATAAATAAAAACAGTAAGGTAGCAAATAGTAAACAGTCACAAAAATGGTATTTCAATGCTTAAGAACAAGGACTAGAGTCCGTACTTTCACTAGTGCAATCTCCCAACAGTGCTAACATAGTTGGATCATATGATTATCCCTCAAAGTATAATAAAAAATCACTCCCGAGTTCCTATTACCGGACAAAAAAAGATAAGAATTGTTTGTAGGGTGCGAAACCACCTCAAGGCTATTCTTTTCGTTTGATCTATTCAAGAGTCCATACTAAAATAACACAAAGCTATTGTTTCCATTCGATCTATCCTAGAGTTTGCACTAGAATAACACCAAAGCGTATTCATATTCATAATACTCAATCCACACAAGAACTACAAAGAGACCCCAAAGTTTCTATCGGAGAAAAGATAATAAAAACGTGCATCAATCCCTATGCATAGATTACCCCAATATCACCGCGGGAATCCGCAAGTTGAGTGCCATAACATATATCAAGTGAATCAATAAGATACCCCAATGTCACCTCAAGTATTCATACCGCAAGACATACATCATGTGATCTCAAATCTGAATATTCAATCCAACATGACAAAACTTCAAAGGGTAAAGATTCAATTCGTCACAACAAGAGTATAGAGGGGAGAAACATCATATGATCCAACTATAGTAACAAAGCCCATGATATAGATCACAAGAGAGGGAGAGATTAAACACATAGCTACTGGTACATACCCTCAGCCCCGAGGGTGGACTACTCCCTCCTCATCGTGGTGGCCACCGGGATGATGAAGATGGCCACCGGAGATGATTCCTCCCTCCGGCAGGGTGCCGGAACGGGTCTAGATTGGTTTTTGGTGGCTACGGAGCCCTGCGGCGATGGAACTTCTGATCTAGGTTAACCCCGAAGGGTTTCGGAATATTTGGGAATTTATAGTGCAAAAAGGCAGTGCGGGAGGCCACCGAGGTGGGCACAACCCACTTGGGCGCGCCAGGGGGTGCGGGAGGCCACCGAGGTGGGCACAACCCACTTGGGCGCGCCTGGGGGGCCTGGCGCGCCCTGGTGGGTTGTGCTCCCCTCGGGGCACCCCCCCAGGTGATGTTCTGGCTCATCAGGTGTCTTCTGGCCCATACGAAATCCACAAAAAGTTTCGCGGTGTTTGGACTCCGTTTGATATTGATTTTCTGCGATGTAAAAACATGCAAAAAACAGCAACTGGCACTTGGCACTATGTCAATAGGTTAGTCCCAAAAAATGATATAAAATGATTGTAAAACATCTAAGAATACTAAAAATAATAGCATGAATACTTCATAATTTATAGATACGTTGGAGACGTATCAGCATCCCCAAGCTTAATTCCTAGTCGTCCTCGAGTAGGTAAATGATAAAAGAAATAATTTATGAAGTGTGAATGCTAGCAAAGTGCACAAGTTTGATCAACGATAATTTCAATCACTTTTCCTAGCATCATAACAACATTTCTTTCTCATAAAACTTCTCATGTTATTGTAGCAACCAATTCACATGTTAAGGTTTAAACAACGAATTCTCTTGAAACCCAACAACCGATGTTCTCAGTCACCAAGCAATTGCAATTCAATTTATTCAGCAAAGTTTAAGTAAGAGATCCACATACTCAACCATCATATAGTCTTCTATGATTGCTAACACTCACCTTATACACATGAGCAAAATGTTTCGACCGGACACATAGAAAGATAGGGGCTTATTGTTTTGCCTCCCAATGTATTCACCACAAGGGTGATGTCAACAATAATAACTCATGCTACCCGTATTCAACTGGACATATGTGCCTAGATCTTTCCTCACCATATGATGCTTGCTGAAAGAGAAAAATAAAAAGGAATAGAGAGAAAAACTTTGACTCTTTGCATAAAAGTAAATACTGAATAGTAAAAGGTAGGCCCTTCAAAGAGGGAAGCAGAGGTTGCCATGCGCTTATTTGTTTGTATGATCAACCCCTTAGTCCAAGAGAACGTCACGTTATATTGCCCCTTATGATAGCAACCTTTATTATGCAGTCCTTCGCTTTTATTGCTTTGCCATGACAAGTTCGTACAACGCTCAATTTTCTCTTACACTAAATGATTTAACACTTTTAGAAGCAATTTTTATTGCCTTATTGCACCGATGACAACTTACTTGAAGGATCTTGCTCAATCCTTAGGTAGGTATGGTGGAATCTTGAAAATAAGATTTGGGTTTAAGGGTTTTTGGATGCACAAGTAGTATCTCTACTTGGTGCGGATTTTTGGCTAGCAAAGATGGGGGGCAAGCACCACATGTTGAATGATCTATGACAATATGACTTCTATCTCAATATGAGCAAACATAAATCATTACGTTGTCTTCCATGTCCAACGTCAAAATTTTTGGCATATAATATTTTGATGGGGGCTCACAATCACAAAATATTTCTAGGATAGTATATTTGCATGTGAAAGTTCTCTTCCTTCCACTAATTATTCGTGGATTGCTTGTATGACCAATATTGCGATTGTCAAGCCTCAAAAGATTTCACTTTATAAACCCAATGTGAAGCTACCACTAGGCATGATATGATTTCAACTTTATGATATTCAATTTATTCAACAATTTACTCATAGGATATAAGTGAAGCACAAGAGTAAATGACAAGCTACTCCAAAAAGATATAAGTGAAGATCAAGCGAGTAGTTAAGTAAATAGGTGGCTAAGTGAAGACTCTCTTTTATTTAAAAACTTTCAGATCTAAGTATTTTATTCAAATAGAAACAAAATAAAATGACATTCCAAGGATAGCACAACTCATGTGAAGAAGCAAAAACTTAGGTTCAACTGATACTAACCGATAATTGTTGAAGAAGAAAGGTGGGATCCTACCGGGGCATCCCCAAGCTTAGATGCTTGAGACTTCTTGAATATTATCTTGGGATGCCTTGGGCATCCCCAAGCTTGAGCTTTTGTGTCTCCTTAATTCTTCTCATATCACAGTTTTCCTAAATCTCAAAAGCTTCATCCACACAAAACTCAAGAAGAACTCGTGAGATAAATTAGTATAAACCAATGCAAAAACCTTATCATTCTCTACTATAGCAAATCACTAAAATTATTATTAAACATTGCAGACTAAATGCCTCTGCATATTTAATACTCCTATCCTCAAATAGATTCATTAAACAAGCAAGCATATGCAAACAATGCAACCATAACAGCAATCTTCCAAAACAGTACAGTCTGTAAAGAATGCAAGAGTATTAATACTTATTCAACCCCAAAATTATGAAAATTTACCAAACTGTAGGAAAATTATCAGAGCTTATTTTTCAATAAGTTTCAAAATTTTATCATATTCTGAATTTTCTAGGGAATTTTTGCAACAGCGGTAAACTTTCTGTTTTCAAACAGCAACATATTGATTTGCAAAATAAGCATAGTAAAGGCTATCATTGCCATTTTTATTGAAATAAAAGATGCAAAACATTATTATAAATAGCAGCAAGCAAATCCTAAGAAAATAAATTGATGCTCCAAGCAAAACACATATCATGTGACGAATGAAAACATAGCTCTAAGTAAGGTTACCGATATTGTTGGAGACGAAAGAGGGGATGCCTTCCGGGGCATCCCCAAGCTTAGTTGCTTGGATCTTCCTTGGATATTACCCTAGCGGTGCCTTGTGCATCCCTAAGCTTAGGCTCTTGTCACTCCTTATTCTCCTCATATCGACATTTCACCCAAAACTTGAAGACTTCAATCACACAAAACTTAACGGAACTTTGTGAGATAGGTTAGTATGATAAAGAGCAAATCATTCCACTTTTGTTACTGTCAAAGACAAGATTCATAATTGTTCTCACACAATGCCTACTGTAGCATATCATTACTACAATTTATATTGAGCAACATAAGCCATAGAAACTAGAAGACCAGCAAACTATGCATTGAAAAAAGAATCTGTCAAAAACAGAACAATCTGTAGTGATCTGTACTCAAACCATACTTCTGCTACTCCAAAAATTCTGAAAATTTAGGACCACGTGAGAAATTTGTATATTAATCTTATGCAAAAATAATCAACTCAAAATCACCCTTCTGTTAAAAATGAGAATTATTTTTGTGAGCGCAAAAGTTTCTGATTTTTAGCAAGATCAAATCAACTATCACCCAACATGATCCCAAAGGCTTTACTTGGCACTTTATTGAAAAAAAGCTATAAAACATGATTACTATAGTAGAATAATCATGTGAACACACAAAAGCATTAGGTAAAAGTGTTGGGTTGTCTCCCAACAAGCGCTTTTCTTTAATGCCTTTTAGCTAGGCATGATGATTTCAATGATGCTCGCATAAAAGATAAGAATTGAAACATAAAGAGAGCATCATGAAGCATATGACTAGAACATTTAGGTCTAACCCACTTCCTATGCATAGGGATTTTGTGAGCAAACAACTTATGTGAACAAGAATCAACTAGCATAGGAAGGCAAAACAAGTGTAACTTCAAAACAATCAACACATAGAGAAGAAACTTGATATTATTGAGATATGTAAGGGCATAAGTTCCTTTCTCATAATAATTTTTAGAGACATCATGAATGGATCCAACAATATAACTATCACATACGGCACTCTTTTCATGATGCATAAGCATAGAAAATTTATTACTCTTTATGGCATACATGTCATCATAATAATCATCATAGATAGCAACTTTATTGTCATAGTCAATTAAAACCTCTTCCAAAATGGTGGATGTATCACTAAATAAAGTCATGACCTCTCCAAATCCACTTTCATCAATATTGTAA
Source organism: Triticum aestivum (assembly GCF_018294505.1). NCBI lineage: Eukaryota > Viridiplantae > Streptophyta > Magnoliopsida > Poales > Poaceae > Triticum > Triticum aestivum. The sequence continues at coordinate 289,958,252 of NC_057807.1, forward strand.
TAAAATTTAGCACCCTCCAAAATAGTGGGATCACTACTACCTAAAGTTGATACTCTTCCAAACCCACTTTCATCAATGTAATCATCATAAATAGGAGGCATGCTATCATCATAATAAATTTTCTTATCGAAAGTAGAAGGAATCAAAGTATCATATTCATTAAACAAAGCATCCCCAAGCTTAGGACAAGCATTATTTCCAGCAAATAAATCTTCAAACATATCATACTCATCAAACATAGCATCCCCAAGCTTGTGGTTTTGCATATCATCACAATCATTCTTATCAAGAGCATGAATGGCACCAATAGTATAGCAACCATTATCATCATATTCTTCCAAGCAAGGGCTAATACTTTCAAAATCATAAGGGGTATTGTTATCTTCCTAATCATAATCATTACAAAAAGTAGTAGGTATCACAAAATCATACTCAATATCATCATCCTCCATCAACATATTTGATTCACTTTCATGAGGCACAATAGTGATAGGAGCAACATTATTTGGGAGATATACCTTTTTACCTTTATTCTTTCTTCTTTTCTTCTTCTTCACCACACCATGTGTGGGTTTAATTAAAAAAATTAAGCATCTTGTTGAAGAGATTGATTGGATAGGAAGCTCCTCCTCGTTACCTGATTCATCATAGTAAACACTAGGTGGGTATTGGGAAATGTTTTCCCTTTCATTAGTACTCTCAATTAATTTTTTCAAGCTTCTTATCGAAGAGATTGATTGGATAGGAAGCTCCTCCTCGTTACCTGATTCATCATAATAAACACTAGGAGGGTATTGGGAAATAATTTCCTGTTCATTAGTACTCTCTTCATAAGGATTCTCAATACAATTTACCACACAAAACATATAAATTTCTTCTAGATCAAAATCAAGAAACCTCTCAAGATTAAATTTTGGAATACCCTTAGTTATACGTTTCATTTCTTCATACCCCAAAAGAAGGCTAAGCTCTTTATGATGCTCAAGGGTAATCAAGTTATCACAATTTTTGGACACGATTTGATCATGAAATAAATTGCATTGGAGATTTAAATGGCCACGTTCATTGCAAAGTTCACAAGGATGGCAAAAAAAATTACATCTTTCAGCACAATCATCTAGCCTCTCTTGCAACTTTTTCGTTTCTAAATATTTATGCTTCTTACAAAATATACCTTCCCTTTTTGGTGTGCAAAGGCACTCCCAGTTCACTCCGCAAAAAGTGACATGCTTATAAGAAACATTTTTTTCATGACTTGTGCAATCATCATTAGCATTTTGGATATTCAAATAATTCACACTAACAACATTACAATCAGGCTCATCATTCAAATATTTTGTGCCAAGCATTTTATTGACTTCTTCTTCTAACAATTGAGCCCAATTTTCCGAATCATCATTTTCAAGAAAGATATTATAAAGATGATCAATAATAGGATGCAACCTAAATTCCATTTTTTTGTAGTTTTCTTTTTATAAACCAAATTAGTGACAAAACAAGAAACTAAAAGATTCAATTGCAAGATCTAAAGATATACCTTCATGCACTCACCTCCCTGACAACGGCGCCAGAAAAGAGCTTGATGTCTACTATGCAAATTTATTCTTGTAGACACGTGTTGGGCCTCCAAGAGCAGAGTTCTGTAGGAAAGTAGCAATTTTCCCTCAAGTGGATGACCTAAGATTTATCAATCCATGAGAGGTGTAGGATGAAGATGATCTCTCTCAAACGACCCTCCAACAAAATACAAGAAATCTCTTGTGTCCCCAACACACCCAATACAATGGCAAATTGTATAGGTGCACTAGTTCGGCGGAGATGATGATAAAAGTGTAATATTGATGGTAGAAATATATTTTTATAATCTGAATAAATAAAAACATCAAGGTAGAAAATAGTAAATGGGCACAAAAACGGTATTTCAATGCTTAAAAACAAGGCCTAGGGTCCGTATTTTCACTAGTGCAATCTCCCAACAATGCTAACATAGTTGGATCGTATGATTATCCCTCAAAGTACAATACAGAATCACTCCCGAGTTCTTATTAGCGGAGAACAAAAGACAAGAATTGTTTGTAGGGTGTGAAACCACCTCGAAGCTATTCTTTCCGTTCGATCTATTCAAGAGTTCGTACTAAAATAACAAAAAGCTATTGTTTCCGTTCGATCTATCCTAGAGTTCGTACTAGAATAACACCAAAGCATATTCATATTCATAATACTCAATTCACACAAGGAACTACAGAGAGACCCCAAAGTTTCTATCGTAGAAAAGATAATAAAAACGTGCATCAACCCCTATGCATAGATTACCCCAATATCACCGCGGGAATTCGCAAGTTGAGTGCCATAACATATATCAAGCGAATCAATAGGATACCCCAATGTCACCTCAAGTATTCATACCGCAAGACATACATCATGTGATCTCAAATTTGAATATTCAATCCGACATGACAAAACTTCAAAGGGTAAAGATTCAATTCATCACAACAAGAGTATAGAGGGGAGAAACATCATATGATTCGACTATATTAACAAAGCCCATGATACAAATCACGAGAGAGGGAGAGATTAAATATATAGCTACTGGCACAAACTCTCAGCCCCGAGGGTGGACTACTCCCTCCTCATCGTGGTGGCCGCCGGGATGATGAAGATGGCCACCGGAGATGATTCCCCCCTCCAGCAGGGTGCCGGAACGGGTCTAGATTGGTTTTCGGTGGCTATGGAGCCCTGCGGCGGTGGAAATTCTGATCTAGGTTAACCCCGAAGGGTTTCAGAATATTTGGGAATTTATAGTACAAAGAGGGGTGCGGGAGGCCACCGAGGTGGGAACAACCCACCTGGGCGCACTAGGGGGGCCTGGCATGCCCTGGTGGGTTGTGCTCCCCTCGGGGCACCCCCAGGTGCTGCTCTGGCCCACCGGGAGTCTTCTGGCCCATAAAAATCCAAAAAAAGGTTTCGCGATGTTTGGACTCCATTTGATATTGATTTTCTACAATGTAAAAAACATGCAAAAAACAGCAACTGGCACTTGGCACTATGTCAATAGGTTAGTCCCAAAAAATGATATAAAATGATGTAAAATGATTGTAAAACATCTAAGAATGATAAAAATAATAGCATGAATACTTCATAAATTATAGATACGTTGGAAACGTATCAAATATGTAGTATCATAAAATACCAGCAAATGAAAAACAATTAAATAGAAAACACAAAACTAAAGGAAAACGAAATCATGAACCCAAAACCCCCCAAACCTTCTAGTAACGGTTGGTGTTACCAACCGGTACTAAAGGTCTCCCCGCCCCCGGCGCTGGCTCGTGCCACGTGGTGGCCCTTTAGTGGCGGTTCATGTTGAACCGGTACTAAAGGGGGGACCTTTAGTCCCCACCCTTTAGTGCCGGTTACAGAACCGACACTAAAGGGCCTTAGGAACCGGTGATACAGCCCGGTCCTGCACTAGTGGGATTTGGTCTAGCAGAGTTATGACCCATTCAAGAAGGGTGAAGCAGAAGTGTAAACTTTTGTTTACTAGTTTCTTTTACTTCTATTTGAGTCAATAGGGGAAAACCGTGCTATCAAGGGAGATCAAAGTGAAAGTTAGATTGAAGTCTTCTAGCGTGCGCTCAATCCAAACCTAAAATTGAAGACTTTGAGAGTTCTGCAATGAGTGCATTTGGCTTCAGAGTTCGAGATGTCACTCTCGGAACTCTCTAGCGCATTTGCCTCGTAGTTCAGCTAGTTGTCTTGTATCGCAAGACATGACACATGAGAGAGAGAGAGCTATTCTGAAATCTCACTGTTAGCCATGTGTTCTGTTGACCATGTGAGTGTGTCTCGAATGATCATATCAGCCCCTGGGCTTGCTTCACCGACTATAAATAGCCACCCACTTCAACCGTAGACGGTTGGCTACTCGTGCGAATTAATAGAGTTTGTCTGAGCAACCCTTTTTCCTCCCACAGATGTAAGAGAATCCTAGTGAGGAAAAACTCAAAGCCTAAAATGCTAAGTGATTGTGAATCACTGAAGAACTTGGTCGAAGTTGATCTTAACCTATCACTCTTGTGGACTGTGCATCCACTAGACAGTTAGGTGTCTGTTCTGAGCGCCCAAGAGTAGTTGTGGACTACCTGAAGAACGAGTTTTGTGAAGGTCTTTAGAGATCTACCTTAAATATCTAAATGTTGTACAGGTGCGGCTCGACATTCGATGACTAACGGCGTGGTCGTGGTCACCCTCCCCCTCCGACAGACTAGGGGGCGGCAGCATGGCGATGAGCGGCACAACCGTGGTCACCCATCCCCTTAGGTGGAGCCTAGGGGCGGCAACATGGTGGCCACCGACACGACCGCGGTCACCCACCACCTCCGACCTCCCGCGACTCACCAATGACGCCAAGGAGACGCCCTTCCTTAGTTCCTCTCCTTCGACACCCTTCCTCGGTTCCTCTCCTCCTTTGACAGGTGCCCCGCGTGGATCCAACACACCGGCAACAGGTAGTCAAGGACGAGCAGCTCGTGCTCTGGCATGCATACAAGCTGCTTGAGGAAATGTCCCAAAGAAAAATTTTCTTCATCAAGAAGAGGTTGATGCTGACATGTGGGTCTCACATGTCATAATGCCCAACTTATCAATCAATCTAACGGAGTTTGACTACTATGCCACGTCAGCACTTACATGCTGGCCATCTCTATCATAAAAAGGTTTAAAATTGCCGAATTGGATGTTATCAAACTTGATAGTTTTCTTCCCAAAAATTAGAGTAAAACTGGTAGTTTTCTGCCAAAGTTTGGAAAGCGATAGCTTTTCGCCACGGTTGGTCGAATTGTGGTAGTTTTTGGTTAAATACTCCACACCACACTTTCTCTGCCACTGCAACTAAATACAGACTCCTCACACGGCTTGGGCCACAAGCGTCTGTACGCATTGCGTCAGACACTTTTAGAGCATCTATAACCGGACCCCCTATATCTGCCCCAAACGCCCGAACAGGTTGTCCGGACGAGAAAATGTCACCCAACCGGGTGCCCCAATTTCCGGCTCAAACGCTCGGACTGACCGGCACTCCCAATATCCAACCCAAATCTGGGGCGGATATAGAGACACACGAACGCGCTCGCCACGTCGGATTCGGCCCACTCTAGCCCACCGACCCCACATAAAATGCACCCTATCCGCACTCCAGCCGAAACCCTACCCGCATTCCACTCCACTCCCCTCCCCTCCTACACTACCAAGCTCCTCTCTGGCGAGCTCCAACATTATCCTCCATGGCGGCGCCTGGATCCGACTCCGGCATATCCGTATCTGAGGACTATGAGCTCATCCCTTGCAGCCCCGAGGAGCAGATGTCCATTCGCTCTGCTCTCTGACGCTCCCGAGAGGAGTGCACCCTCCCGCGGTCTTCAGCGAGCCGATGGGAATCCGTTTCCCATCTGGCGGTCGGATCTAGGGCCGGCGGATCTTGCCGCGTGTCGCCAGCAACTGTCATGATGGTCGTTTGGCACAACCCTGCCATGCCGCCGAAACCTTTTAGGTGGCACCTAGTGCTTGCGGCATCGGGCGCCAAAACGGAGGCCATTTGCGCCTCCATGACTAGTCGTGAATCCGAAAAGGAGGCGCAGCATGCCGACCACGCAAGGCTTCATGCGCAGCTTCTAGTGGAGGCGGCTGCCGCAACCCTCGTGGCACAGGCAACCATGGCACTCGCGAACTGGAGGAGGTTCCGGTAGCCCGCGAGGCGGCATCGGAGGAATCCCTCTGTGCCCGCATAGCCGAGAAGTGGTGGAGGAGGGAGGTCAAGGCGATGGCAAAAGACCAAAGCTGGGCGGTCCGCGCCATGGCCGGATTGCCCCCCATGGAGGAGAAAGATGTGGACGGCGACGGATCGATCAACTCCGGTTGTGAGTAGATCCGCCTTGATCCGTTCTTCATCTTCGACCACTGTTGCCGCAAGGACGACGGGAAGGGTAAAGGCAAGGGCAAGGCCGATCGTGGATGAACTTTTTCGGTCATCGTATCGTTTATAGTTAGTAGATCATGCCAACGATGACATGTGTTTAGCTACATACAATGCTGCATGAGCTAATATGAATTTAAGTATTCGGTTTAGATGCATTTGTGTGTTGACCCGTCACTGCCTGCGGACGCCAGCGTTTGCGGCCAAAGTTAATACTTGTGGTTGTGGTTGGAGATGCTCTTGGTCCACCTCATTACTCAGTGCGCTGCAGGTGTGACATCTTCTCTCTCGATGTTTCCCGTCAACAAATTAGCAGCCACAGTGTTCGTAGCTTCGCCATGGTACCGGATCTCACACTTGGCGTGCACCCTCAGTCGCTCCACGCGGCGGCTTCGAGGAGTTGATGTCTTGGCCGGTACATGTGCCGCCAGGGCGCCACCACCTGGTTTGTGGCAGGCGGGGAGAGCTTCCATGACCAGTGGAGGCCTTCGAGTGACACGGTGGTTGTGGGCCCTGCGTGTCAGTTTTGTTGTCAAAACATTCCCAATCTGAGATATGGGTTTCCCTGCAAAAAATTAGACGAGGATCTGTGGTTTGTGGACCATGTAAAACCCCTACAGAATACATGTGGTCTTGCTCAGTTAACTCATTCTAAAGAACCAGAAGTTGAAGGCTGACTGAATAACCAATACGGACATATGGAGAAGTAAGCCATACATATACTGAACCATATTTATATGTGGAGCAGCTGATGCTAATTCTTTGATATTTTGAATAGTCACCACACATCTTTGATGCGGGTTAGGATCCTCTGCAGTACAGTCACTGCCATGTGGGACCCAGCCCCATATGTGATCATCCGCACTACAGCACGATACTGCAGAAGATCTGAACCCCTCTGATGCATTGAAGCTCAAACTTTATGGTTGATAATAGGTTCAGTAAAAAACTTTGCAGAGCAGCTGATACCATTTCTATTCTGCTAATGGAAACTGTCTGGGTTGCGCGTTGCGGTCTTTCATTACTGCAAGACTGTGAAAGTGCCAAAGAGCCTCTGTAATTACGAATTTATTTACAGTAATAACAAACAAGACAGGCTACTATGAAAGTGCCCAAGAACCTCTGTCAACGACAATATTCTCACTACCACTGGAATTCTGTTGCACTATGTGTCACTGACACAAAAAAACATACACTGGCCTTTTCTTGTTGGTAAGCAAACTCAGGCTTTAAACTTTATAGTACGCAGAGATACGTGTGTGTGGGCGCGCGCGCAAGCAATATCTTTTCTCTACCGTGCTACTGTTTTACTACTTTGATGAATACATGTGTGTCTATCGCCTTTGGAAATTGAGCTTTGAGATGTTGTAACCGAAGAGAACGGCAAGAAGGATGGGGAATGCCGCCAGAACAACAGCCGCCAGCGGCAGCAAATCACGCCGAAAACCAAAGTAGTCCTTCATGAATGCTGGGACCGATTTGGTCTCTCCAAATACATCGATCATCCTGTCGTCGTAATCCCCGAACTGCGTGGTGAATAAGACCCTTAGCTCCCACGACATTGGGGAGACGTAGTAGAACCATATCCACCATCTCGGTATTTGCTACCATATGTTTATGAAGTCTTTTTAGGCACCATCATTTTTATCTCTAATTGTAATGGTATGTATACTAGAGTTTAGATAGGTTCACTTACAGGCGCAGGCACGATGAAGCCAGACATGAGGTTTTGTAGGGTGTAGAACATAGATGAAAGTACGGATGCAAATTGGATGTTGGGGGTGAACGACACCACCACCATTCCCATGTAGACGAAGCAGAGCAGTGTGCAAAACATGGTGTACATAAACCAAAAGAACTTCGCTGCTGTCCACGCGTACCCTATCATCGGATATGCTATCAACATGAACAGCACCACCTGCATCAGCACATAAGGTATCTCCATGGCAACCTATCTCCAGAAAAAAGAAAAGTCAATGTCTGCATGTAGTAGTGATATAACCCATCTGAAAAAACTTAATGTGATTAACAGGACCTGCGCAAAAGAGTAGGCCCAAGGAGAGTACATCCTTGCAAATCTCTCCCTGTAAACGACAGAGCGCTCCACGGAGATAAATGGCATCACCGATTGACAGTTGTTGATGCCAGCGAACAGAGTGATTCCATACATGCACCCCAATATGGTGAAGAGACTTTGCTGGTCGTTTCTACCCTCAAACAAAACAAGCAACTTCAGTCATATGCTTCTCCCATATTTGCATGAGTTAATTAAGATACATATTCAAGAGATGGTTTACATACATGTGGTTGATGTTGCCTTGTTGCCAGAACAGTGCACCAAAGAAAATGCAGGATAATGTTATGAACACAAATCGCACCAGGTTGTAGGAAGGGGTTCTCCAATACGACAAACACTGCTTCCAGAGGCAAGCTTTGAATTGCTCCTGAAACTTCTGTGGAAACCGTGTCGCAAAATGGAGGTCGGTCGTACCTGGAACTGGTATGCTTAACCGCTTTACCACCATGTCCTTGTCCCTTTGATCACCAAATTTACATACTGGTTAGCACAAATATTATATTATGCATGGCATGGTTATCCGTGCTTATATTCTGTTCTGATCAAACTTTGAGACCCACATGTGTATTTTTGTTTTTCTCAAGTACTTCCTCCGTTCCTAAATATAGGTCTTTTTAGAGATTTCAATGCGGACTACGTACGGAGCAAAATGATTGAATCTACACTCTAAAATATGTTTATATACATCCGTATGTAGTCTATATTAAGATCTCTTGAAAGACTTATATTTAGGAACAGAGGGAGTACTATGGAAGGCTGGAAGCACTACGTTCTGTTTGACATGAAACTTTTCTTTGCATAATCGATTGGGTTAGCACTATTGCTGACCTAGCTGGTTCTTTGAAACTTACTTGCACATTGATGATTCCCTGTACAATTGTGCAAAATCTGCTCCCAGTTGAACTTCCATAGATGTGGAAGTAACTTCTAGCATCCATGTTGATGGGTTGTAGTTGTCCTTGATCCTGGGAACCCCAGGTATTGCCTAGAAGAATAAAGAACAAATATCATCAGTTAGTATATCACAAGCAACTGGGGGGAAAATTCAGGTGGTGGCCTTGGTGGTGAATTGAGTATAGCCTCCTCTAATCAAAATATAGTAGTGCAACTATGATTAATATTGCTCACCCCTTCAAGTGCTACGTAGAATGCAAATCATGAGGACTAGATAATGGATTCAGAAGTATAAGTAACTTCTTGATTTTTCAGTTAAAAAAGTATATCTCCTTAAAATAAAGAAAAGGATGAAAACAAAATATTGTTAGGTTTGTTTACTGTAAACAACAGGTTTAAACTGACTTATATCATATACAAATGGGTGATGTAAATCATATGCACATTTACTTAGTCTTTTTGTGCAAGGACGAGTTGAAATCACTAATTACCTGGAAATATTGGATGACCTCACATGAATGATGTCCAACTAGCCCAGCATAGATCAACTCTCCACCCCTTTTCATCAGCATCAACTACATATATATTACGAGCTAATTAGTAAAATGGCACTCCACTTTATATGAATTATTCTGGTTAAGAAATTTATGATAACAATGTACACAAAATCACAGGAACTAAGGTTTAGGCTTTGGTTGAATTGGTAGAGTTGCTTTTGATACAGAACTTCAATACTTATAAATGAGAACGTATGCAGCTGTGATAACATATACATCTACTTAAGCGGTACTGTTAAACCCAACCAAGATAAGTGTTAATAATGCAACCGAGTTCTGTGTCAGAAGCCCAGCCAGGAGACGTAAGTTCTTCTCTTTTCTCCAATTAATCTGGGAATTTCTACCCCATAAATGAACGTGTCAGCTCTTTTGAACAGCATGCTTGTTAATAATACAACAGAGTTCAGTGTGATTATTTTCAAAAGTCAGAAAATTATTGTTAGCTTCTCGAAAACTTAGAAGAGGTAGACTCTGTCCTGGGACTTAATTTGGGGTCCTTTAAGCAGCCTGTTAGTGCGGCTTGATTTCTGTTCCGGACTTCCGGTAGATAAAGTGTCAAGGGTTCTTTCTGAGGTAGCATGCAATTCGTTCCATGTCTGATGGTTGATGTCAGATCTTGGCTTTATAATTTCATTTCAAGCTGAGGTAGCAACACTTGGTAATCATGTTACTTCTTCAATATAATCAACTTATAATACCTATATATGATAAGTCTATATTAGATTATTTTTACGCCTTGAAAATTATTATTTAATACATTCATGTCTTGGCGCCTAGAAAGAGAATCTTGAACAAGGTCAGAAGTATATATATATATAATATGTAAAGTAATTACCTCATCAAATGCCTCAAATATATCGATACTTGGTTGGTGAATGGTGCACACGACTGTCCGACCTGTATCTGCAACATTCTTGACTGCACGCATGACAATAGCAGCTGCCCTTGCATCCAAGCCTGATGTCGGCTCATCCATGAATATGATTGAAGGGTTAGACACAAGCTCAACTGCAATAGTGAGCCGTTTCCGTTGCTCTGTCGATAGTCCATTTACCCCTGGTATTCCAACCAAAGAATCTCTAATTTCATCTAACTCAATTGTTTCAAGAACTTCATTTACAAATTCCTGCAAGGGAAAGGAACACAGGTGAGCTCACAGTTTCATTTCAACTGTTCCTAGCACGCAGGAGGCTTGGATACAAGTATGCCACCCAGTACCCTACACTTAAAATATAGTTTCATATATGTTTGCGTATTTGTAGCTCTTGTTTCGTTACAGAAACAAATATAGCTTACATTTCTTGCTTTTGAATCAATTTCTGGTGGAAGGCGCAACCAGGCTGAATATGCAACTGATTCACCCACTGTGATTTGTGGGGAATGAACATCAGTCTGTTCACAGTAGCCTGATATCCTAGCAAAAGTTTGCTGGATCTTAGGATAGCCTCCTATTCTTATATCCCCTTCAATAACACCACCCGTTTTCCTTCCAGCAAGAACATAAAGGAGTGTTGTTTTTCCCGCTCCAGTAACCCCCATAAGGGCTGAGAGAACCCCTGGCTGAAATGCTCCTGTGATATTGTGCAGTAGTTGTAGTTTTCTTTCCATATAACCATGCTCCCTCATTTCCTGCAACGAGGAAATACTTAGATATTAATTATCAGCCCACGCTATGGCTTTAAGCTCTCAGGTCATGTGTTCATAGATGTTCAAGCTACATGAGCATTACTGTGGGGGTGTCTACATAGTAGTTGACATCTTGAAATAATATTGTAAGGGGTGTGACAGGAAATACCATCCTCCCTGCACATTATAAGTTAAATCTTGATTGTATTCCATCGACAGTATTAGTTGTGTTTAGTTGCATCATGTAGAATTCAACTAACCAGTCCTATTAGGTGTCAAAGCGGTTTCTGCTTGTAAATTAGGCATCCCATTTTTCATATCCTTAGCTTGGTTTCTTTCACCAAATGTGGCAAGCTTACTGCAAGAGATAATAGCACGAGAAGATCCTGGAACTGAGAGGTTCAAAGGACATTGGAGCAGATGGCATTTCTAACAAGAGCAAACAGGATGTTTTTTCTGAATGGAAGTACTTTTTGTCCAGCATATGCTTGATTGAGTTCACAATTCATGTGATACTGTTAGAAAGAAAGTAAAGTGTTTTAAGTTACTTAGCCAATTAGCTTAATGCAATTTCAGCCATGTCGCACTTACTATTTTTAATGGTCAAGCCGATGGCAAAGCCTACATTGAACAACAAAGTAAACCCAATCAATGCTGCAACTGAGATCCAGTAGAAGTAGCTGGAGAAGTCTAGTGCTTGATCCATTAGTACCCTCTTTCCAAGTGTTACACCAGATAACGTGATCTACAAACATAGAAATTTCAGTATCCTTTAGGAATACATGTGTCAGAGTAATGGGCCACGGGTAGGCTAACCCGAGTCCCAGAACCTTTCAAAACACAGGGGCAGACTGCGCCCCTCAAGACCCCCACGATAAAGAGCCGCCTCCTGGGAGTCGGCGGCAACTGCCCCTCACGGCCGAGTTCTAGGGACGACTTCGAGATAAGCCGACTCTTAGCTGGCGACTTCGAGATAAGCCGACTCTTAGCTGGCGACTTCGAGATAAGCCGACTGTGGGAGTCGGCCCGCGGCTCCAACCACCCCCTGCCTTCGCCACGATGGACGGGGCGGGGTACGGTCACTGCGTGGCCGTCCCTGCCCCGCTTACGAAGGGCTGGCATGGCTACAGTGCGTCGTATCGCTGGAGATCTCCATTGTGGCGCGGCACTGTTGCCATGCCCGCCCTGACCTCAGCCCCCGTGGGCGGCGCACTATGCCCACGACGGCTTACCTGTACGGCCTAGAGACGGCGGGACCCGCCCGTCAGCGGAGGGACAGAAGATGGCAAGAGCGCCACAAAGACGGACCCGCGGGAATCGGCCCCCTGGAGTCGGCCGGCCCCTCCCACGGGCACCGCACGCCATTAACCAGACAAGACGGGGAATGGCGACAGTGATCGTCCGCGAGGCGGCGGCACTGTTGCCACGACCCCATGACCAAGCGAGCGTCATTAGAGGCACGACTACAGTACCAGGCTTGTCGGTGGGGCCCACCAGTCGGCGGAGAAGACGGCGGCCTGAGAGACAGACGGCTGGGACCCGCGCCCAGCCGGATTACCATTGTATCCCTGGGGGGCAGGCCTATATAAGCCCCCCGGGGCACCCATGCAAAGGGGATAGCTTCTTTAGCACTAGACCAGACCATATAGGAAGGAGGGAGCTAGCCTAGCCTTCTCCTACCTCCAGGAAACAGCTCTAGGAGCAACCTTGTATTCACTTTGCCATAGTGATCATGCGGAGACCCCGCAGAGCAGCAGTAGGGGTGTTATCTCCTCGGAGAGCCCTGAAGCTGGGTAAGATCCGCCGGCGTGCATGTCTTCGCCTCATCCCGTTTCCAGGCACCGGCGACGCTCTACTCGCTCCCACCATGATAAGCCATCCTTTGGCATATGTCGCACCCAACCACCGACAACATGCTTTTCACTTAATTCATACTTTGTATGCCAAAGTGTACCTCTAACCATCTTGGTGCCAAAAACTCATTTCCAGTTAAGCCTATCTCACCGTAAGAATGGAGATAGCCAAAATCCCCATTTTAGCCAATTAGGCAAAAGTGTTGTAGCAATATGACACTGAAAATGTTAGCAGTGCTTTATAATAGTTGAGCACGACGTACATTTGCAATAAATTATGACTCGTCACTTGTTAGCAACACAAAGTCTATGAAATAAGGGAGTGTCTTACCACGAGGAATTATGAAACCTCCAAATAGAAGCATGACTAGAAATGTCAATGTGCCACAGATTGAAGCAACCACCATCGTTTGACAGTATGAGGCAACACACCGGAACTTTGATAATGTTACTGTGTGGATGAGGAAGAGGATGAGGAGCTCAGAGAAAAACCTAAACACAAGAATAATGCATGTTAACACAAAAGGCTACATCTGAAAACCTAGGTTTTGCGGAAACAATGAAAGAGAAGTAAATATGGTGTTAGATAAGCGAATTTGATGTTTGACTTCAGTACACCAGATCAGTGCGAAACCAGTATAAGCAATGTTTTACTTGTACTCTTCACTTGGGTGATTATACTCAACATCTGAATGACTCAGAATGGGTGAATGGTGATACTGAATTACAGAAAATGTTGATGTAGTTGAGTTAGTGCCAACAGCATTGCAATTTTACCTAGATGCTTCTGGGGTATAGCCAATCAGGTAGTAGGATATTGATGTCCAAGCTACTGACTCAACTAAAGAGACTGGAATCTTTAGGATAAAAGATGGTATTGCATAAGCCCATGCAGGATAGAAGTAGTAGTCTCTCTGTTTGTAGAAGACTGGCAGTCTGTTAATTGCCATGGCCAGCTCAGGGAAACCATTCACCATCAGCAGCAGAAGCGCAAAGAAGAGTGAACTCATATAATAGTTAGCATGAATTCTATCAACACCCATATGGGTGCGCAGAAATACTGTCCCAGTAATAGCAGCAATTAGTCCAAGCTGCAGCGAAAATATGAAACATGTTGAGAAAATGGTGGTCATGTTGAGCCAGATGCAAAATGACATAGCTGTAAATTCCATCCATATTATCTATAACTAAAGCTGGTCCTTGTTCAGCGACTGATCCTTTTTGGTTCTCTTGTGCGATTGCACCTGTACAAACTTTCTACTCCTAATCTATAATGCATCAGCAGAGCTCCTGCCAGTTAACGTAAAAAAATGAAAGCTGTAAAAGATACTTTAACAAAAAACACTGCAGCTGTGGTGCTGTAGTTTAGGTAATGATATAAACACACAAGCAGTTGAAGTCCTCAAATCACACTGAGTAGGAACTGAATGCAGAATAAAATGCTGACATTCTGGGCAAGTTCCTGCTCTAGACTTCTATATGGTCCGAGAGTTCAATGTTCTCAGTGTGTAGTCCATGTAACCCTGTGTTAAGCACATAGTCCTAATTCTACAATATTTCGCAACTGAGTACACCTAGGATTGTGCATTTACAGACTAGAACACATTTTACACTCATAAACACCTAGGACGTGACATTCGAGATAGCACTGTAAAATTAGGCACAAAATCTCCACGCATCGATCAGTTTTTTTTTCTTCCGAAAAGAGAGCTTCGACATGCCTACCTGAATGGCTTTTGTTATGTAGATGAAGGCATTTCTTTTCATAAGAAGGAGCTCCCGTGCAAAACATGCCTTGACGAGATCCCACTTGGATAACGAGTAGATACTGAAGGACAGTGCATTCTTATGTCCTTTGGATTCATCATACGGCTTTGAAAGCTCCCCAACAAGATTCTGACCACTCTGAGATGCTTTGAACTTATCACAGAATTGGTCAACTGTAACAAAATTATATCCTTCTTCGGTGCGGCTCCAGTATTGTTGTTGATCTTTTTTTGATAGGACCTATGTATACATACATTGTTAATACTGGACTACTTTATGATGGTAAGCAAGAGTGCAAAAAAGCATGGCAAACTCAGGTGACCATAATATGTGCCCTATTACTTCATATTAGTAATGTTACTTTCATCGAATGCACATCAAAACTATAGGTGTAACTCTTACACTTTGCAGAAATGTTGAAACCAGAAACGTGTGTACAAGAGAATTGCTATTTGGATTACTCTAGGCACATAAAATGACCAGTTCTGTTATTATATATTCAACAAATGATATGCATATGGCAACTGAGATTCAACATGCCAGATTTGCATTCTGCTTGACTGCACTGACAGAAAGACCCGACTAGATTACACAAGAACTAGAGAAGCGGAAATTTGAATTTCTTGTGGGGCATATCTTAATTTTATTTAGATAACAGGGGCTTTTATTACCTCAAGCCTCTGCATCATCAATGCATGCAGCCAAACTTATTACAGAGTTAGCATAACTACTCTTTAAACTAATAAGTCTATCACTGGCATGCCACCCAAATCGGGGCATGCCTTAACGTTTAGGTGAAGTCTAGGTTCCATGTGCATTGGATTTGCTTTCCTTAATCTTGTGAAATAAACACCATGACTTGTCAGACAGCAGGAAGAACCATGATCACAAGAACTCAGAGATGCTATTGATGCTTATTTTGACATATGTAAATTAGTATTTTGCTAAATACCTCTTGAAGGAAGTCAGCATCCCCTTTTCTTCCAGGGCACTTGAAGCCACAAGATTCAAAGAAACTCATAATGCAGCTCTTAGGACCATGGTATACGATTTGTCCTTCAGCCATCAAGATAATATCATCAAAAAGTTGGTAAGTCTCTGGTGCTGGTTGAAGGAGTGAGACCAGTATGGTAGACTCTGATATATGAGCTAGCTGTTGGAGACAAGAAACAATTTGGAAGGTGGTAGAACTGTCCAGCCCAGTTGATATTTCATCCATGAAGAGCGCTTTTGATGGTCCTACTATCACCTCTCCTGCTTGTAAGAAATTTTTACAAGTGACAAAAAATAAGCATCCAGTATCGAATTAATTTATACTCCCTCTGTAAACTAATATAATACCTTAGTGATCTAAAAGGTCTTATATTAGTTTACAGGGGGAGTATTATTTATCCTATATAGACCAAAATTGAGGTTGGGATTACATAAACTGAATATAACACATTACTAGCTACTCCCTCCGTCCGAAAATACTTGTCATCAAAATGGACAAAAAAGGATGTATCTAGAACTAAAATACATCTAGATACATCCCCTTTTATTCATTTTGATGACAACTATTTCCGGACAGAGGGAGTACATTCTAAAAAGTAGAAATAAATCATGCTAAGTTGATTCGTTCAGGCTCATGTGCTTTCATCACAACAGAAATTTATGGTTTACCATACCCCTGTTCTTAGCTTTATTGTGGTGAGAAATTCATATCAGCTCATGCTAATAATAAAGTACAGAAAGCATCGACAAAATCAATTAGCCAGCACAAAAGGTGTGTACCTTCCAATATGCAGTTAAGGAATTTTAGTCAATGAATTGCACAGTTAGTAATTTATTTATCTAGAAGAAATATCATTTACAAGATTATAGTTGAGATAATAAACCATCCTGAAAATGTCATATGTATTGTAAATTCACCTGTGGTTAGTCTTTTCTTCTCACCGCCTGAAATACCTCTTCTCATGGCATCTCCTACTAGTACATCAGCGCATATGTCAAGTCCCATTATCTGTGAGCCAAGAATAGATTATGCACACGAAAAACATTGTGCGCTGGAACCAATGAATTCTTCTTTGAACATTGTTTACCTTCATAATGTAGTCTGTTTGCATGCTTCTTTCTAAACCATCCATGGATATTGCCTATAAAAAAGTGCACAGCAATTGTAAATGTTGCAGCTAAACTGAACTTGTCTGTACAACCATGATACGATTGCTTTTCTTTTTAAGAATCAATAGAAAAGAATCCCACTGAAAAATTATGATGGCACTTGGCAGAAAGATGTTGTTTTAAGGTCTGATTCAATATTATTAGAGAAAGGTGTTTCAATGGGCACACTCAGAAATGTTACAACATTATAGCAAAATAGGTCAGTGTTTACCTTCATGTATGTATCTATGTTGGGGTCAGGGATGATCCCAGCCTCCTCCCTTCTAATGACTTCCTTCATGATTTCTATTTTGTACAAGAAATTGAGAGCACTTGGTTTAGTAGATAGAATGGGAAATTAATATTTCCTAAAATCAAGGTATTATGACTTTGGCACATTTGCTTCGATTAGTTAGTTGCCTGCTGTCCCTAAAAACCTTTAGTTAACCAGGTCCCAGAAAAAAAATACCTGCTCTGCTGCCAACGCCCTGGAATCTTGCAGAGAAGTCGAGCGTCTCCCTGACAGTCATCTCAGGGACATGAAGATCGTACTGACCAATGTACGCTGATGTCTTCTCTGGAACAAAATCTTGCAGCTTGACACCATTGTAGTCAATTTCACCTGTTACCTATGCAACCACACATCCATAGTATGTGAGTTAAAGTACTGAAATGCACGGCATACAATATTTTCTCTGTTTTCTGTGTGCAACTTCAGACCTACATAGAGCTCATAAGTGGAAGCTAAACTGCGGAGTATATGGCTATTATATGAATTGGAAGGTACATGTGTCGATGGAAAAAAGAGTGGGGATACCTTGAGATTTTTGTTGAGCTTTCCAGCAAGTGCTAGCAAAAGGGTGGTTTTGCCACAGCCTGGGGGTCCAAGGAGAAGGGTCATCCTGCATGTACACACAGATTGGTGTTGCATTTGCATACTGATGATGAGGAAGGAAGGAAAGGGGGAATGTTGATCAGCAAGTAAATGAAAATATAGCAGGAGGAAGCTCACCTGGAAGGTTTGAGGATGCCAGTGACATCTTTGAGGATGTGGATCCTTTCTTGGTTACGGTTGAAGCCGAGCATGGTGGTGAGTAGCTGCAGATGGCAACGGTGGCATTTGAGCGAGCAGGTCGCGAGGCGAGTGGTAGGTTTTCGGTACCGAGCGAGAAATTCAATTTGCGTTTCTCGCTAACCCCGGTATATGGGTCTCTTGAGCAAAAAAAAAAAACAAATTTCTTGAAAATTTTGAATTTAAATGCTCAAAATGTGGCTAAGTATTGTACCATCTCTTGTCCAACATCATACCTTAGTGCTGTAGTGGTTACGCAACCGCTCAAAGGTTCGTTTTCCCAGTACTGCATCTTTTTTACTGTTTTGAGTGAATTCCATTTTTACCCCCTAATTTCACGCGTGACAGATATTACCTGATTTAGTGAAAATTTTCAATTTACCCAAATATGTGCCACATTTACCCCGCCCCCCCCCCCCCACTGTGCATGCCACGAACGGTGGAGTGACTAGTCATCGACTAGTCCAGACTAGTTTGGGTGTTTGAGTGGATCGACTCAATTTGGAAGGGATAAGTGAGCAGCGCTCAGCCCGCGAAAGGGAAAAAATTTGCAACCTAGCTTTCCGGGATCGCTCCACAACGAACTGCCTCGCCTGGGACCAAACCGCAGCCACCACCCATTGACCCCCATTGCCGCTGCCACCCACCACCGCCGCCAGCGGTTGCCAGGAGCATTACGACGCTCTCCCTCCTTTGGTTCTGCTCCTCCCCTGAATTCACCCCTTGCTGTTCTCTTCTGCTGCTGTGCTCCTCCCCTTGTTGTTCTCTTCTGCTGCTGTGCTCCTCCCCTTGCTATTATCTTCTGCTGCTGTGCTCCTCCCTTGCTATCCTACTTTGCTAATGTGCTTCTCCGCGGGATCAACTCACTTCTATTGTATATTGTACTCCCTCTGTAAACTAATATAAGAGCGCTAAGGACCCATGCCAGGGTCGGAATCCTGACCGTTTTGGGATATTCCCACCCGATCCTGGGAAAATTGCTAGCGTCGATGCTAGATGTTTCGTCGAGCGCTTCAGGTTTTTCGTCGTGTAAATTGGCTTAGACCTGAGTACACGGTAACATACAAAGCGTTGGAGGTAGGGACGCTGAGAAGGCGCTTATCCATAAAATTATTTTTAATTTGCTGTCCAAGCGCCTGAACAGGCGCCTCGCGTTGGTGATGCCCTTATAGATCACTAAATTAGTGATCTAAACACCCTTATATTAGTTTAAGGTGGGAGTACTTCAGTATATAATATATACATACTACGTATTAGTGCTGAGTAATATATAAGTTGAGTACCACAGTACCATTAGTGCTGGCCACCTCCTGCTGCTTCATGATGTCGAGCTCGCGGGCTTTGATCCAGAGCAGGCTCTCGCGGACCTTGACGCGGAGCAGCTGCGCTGCTTCAGGATGAGCCTGCGCAGCGTGATGGCAGTGAAGCACTTGGCGACGGTGAGCAGCAGGACGAGCACGAAGGGGTGGGGCTCGTAGGTGAAGGCGGCGAGCGGGTGGCCGCAGAGCACGATGAAGGCCCCGAACTGGAGGCGGCCGGCGCGGGAGATCCGGGCGAAGAGGGCCGCCACCGACGAGCCCCAGCACCCGCCCCAGCTGGTAGTAGCCTGGTACCTCCCCTGCAGCACGTCTGTCTTCCCCTCCGCCACATCCTCCACTGACTTCCCCCTCC
Organism: Triticum aestivum; assembly: GCF_018294505.1. Taxonomy (NCBI): domain Eukaryota; kingdom Viridiplantae; phylum Streptophyta; class Magnoliopsida; order Poales; family Poaceae; genus Triticum; species Triticum aestivum. The sequence continues at coordinate 289,977,882 of NC_057807.1, forward strand.
TCCCTCTAAGACTACTCGGTCGAGCCCAGCGAGAGGCCGTCTGGGGCGGGCACTGCCGCCGCTGACGACATCGAAGCCTCCATGCCGATCTCCTGACGCCTCTTGCTTGCTCTGGCCGCGGGAGATTAGGCCCGTCGGATGGCAGCGGCGCGCGGCGGCTGACTCTGGTCCCCTCGCGTTACCCAACCCAGGGCTTGGAGCGCGGCGCGCATGACGTCGGGAGGGAGGGAGACGACGGAGGAGACGACCGCAGTGGGGCCCGAGAGGAGCACGAAGGTGCCCTGATGAGCGCGTCGCCGGCGAGGAGATTGCGGAGGAGAGGCGGACCGCGCCCGGGGCCCGCCGGCTGGTGCCTGGCGTCGGGCCAACTCCACCGCGCGACCCTATCCTGTCCGGCCCGTCCGTTTGAGGTAAAAGGGGTAAATCAGACGGTCCAGCGCGCGGGTGCAAACGGATTTTTGTCCGTTTTAAGTTCGCTTTCGACCCATACCCGGCTCAAGTTTACGTCGATTTTAGGGTGAAACGGACAGCGCGCGGACAGATGGGACGCGCGCGCTTGTCCTCCCGTAACCCGTCTGTCGGTGGCACAAAGCAACCCCTGCCCGCCCATTTGACGCCATTTACAGCAAACCCTTCCGGCCTCATTTGGTTGTAAGGGATCCCGGGGGATCCCTGCGTTTTCCCCGGGTGGGTACACCACGGGCTGAGTTCGCCCCGGGGAAGCGGGCGGCCCCATTTGGTAGCACGTGAGGCGGGGAGATCCCTGGCCTTTCCACGGCCCATCCCCGGGATAGATCTCCCGATGTCGATAGGTCTGGGAGTAAACCCTCGACTGGCTCGCTCTCCCTGCGACCGGTGGCGACGGCCTCCGCCTCCAGCCTCCACCTCCGTTCGGTGCATCTCCGTCCGACGACCGGATAGCGCCGCCCCCCGCGCCCTCCCTCAAGAGAACCGCCTCCACAGTCCGTCCCTCCGGCAGCAGCGACGGCGACGGACCGGGCGTCATCCATCTCCCCTCTGCCTCAAAGCTTCTATCACCTCCGGCGACGACGATGGCCAAGAGGTCACCCTCCTTTCACCAAGGTTATTACCTCCTCCTCCTCTTCTATCCAGTGTTTTTCTTCTCCATGGTGATGTCTTCCCTGCTACACGCACTGACGAGCACCTGTACAGATCCAAGAAACTCCTCTTGCGTCTGAGATTTGTATCACAAGTGAGCAAGTGTACACCTTACATCCACGTTTGCAGCACCTCTAACCATCCTGATCTCACAACTAAGCACAATCACCTTTGTTTCCTTGTGATGTTGTATACACGATGCTAATCTATGCACAGTGTTCTTTGTGATTAATTAACTCTTGTAATGCTATTTTTTGAGTCAGGCATAGCTAACAAGCTGTATATTTGAACAATGGCTTTATGGAGGTGTATAGTATTAGCTTTCCTTTATAAATGGTTAACACAACATTTAATTTCACCTGAAATCAACATTATGACATGCTGACTATAACCAAACAAAGACAACTTTTATCATGCAGCCCAACATCTTAGGGTTGAGAATTTTGTCATAGGATCTGCACCATGGGCTGCATTTACTTATTAAATCCTTGCACTTTTTCTAGATGCTTCCTATGATCTTACTTGTTGTGAATTATCTTGCAATACCATTTTATTTAACTCACCATGCCAAGAGGACATGCCTTGTTTTACAATCGCTAGTTGGTCCATGTTTTGCTTGGTTCTCTGAAAACATGTGTGGCATGAACCTGAACTGCACTAATTCTTGATGTGATGTATAACTCGAAGATGGTTACTTCAGTGCACAGTGAGCTGATGCATCACATGACATCCCTTGAAATTCTTTTACTGCTCCCCTTCAAACTTGGCACTGTTCTTGATTACAGTCTTGTTCCCACCAGATGCATGAACATGAGCTCAATACTTAATACGACAGGTATATGACATGAGTAGGCCTTGCATGATCAAGAAAACCAATGATACAAATTGCATCTGTCGGTAAACTTTTGTCGATGAACTTCCAGGCGCTGTATCATGAGCTAGCAGAGTATGTGCATCTGTGCTCCTGCCGCTCCACTTCCAGGTGATGGCGTCGGGTTGGTCAGAGAGGGTGAAGCTCTCAAGTTCCCGCCAAAGTATCAGGTAATGTCCAATCTCATCGAGGCCGATCATTCAAGTTCTCGAAAATTTGAAGCTTGATTTGTAAAACGCATAGTAGTGATAAAGCAATTAAAAGATGAATCCATGTACTATTAAGACTGCGGATTATCCAAAAGAGAGACCAACATTTTATAATGTTTGCATCTGTTTGTTTGCCAACATGCATATAAATAAGAATTTGTGCTTATGTTATATATATACTAGTTTAAAATCTCATATTGTGTAGTAACAACAATGTTCCTTTTTTGCTTTGCAGGTTTCCTAAAGATAGCAAATAAAAATGTTCAAAGAAGTTGATGCTGGAAGTTTCAGTAAAGTGTCTATTTCAACAGCAAAACTTTTTGCTATGGACGTGTCACATATGGGCATTTTTTTAATGGAGCTAAATGCTTATTCTTGCTGGATTTTTAACCGTAGTTAGTATTTAAAAAAACATGATTAGCACAATAAATTTTATCCTCAGTAGTGTTGTGTAATTTGTGCGACTCGACCGCATAACTTATTGTTAGCATGTAATTGGGTTGAAGTGTTAATTTGCTGATTATGTGTGTGTTATTATTTTCTCCAAAAAAATCCTGAATTATTCTCTATCTTCCTGAGAACTTGTGTCATTTCTGGACTTATCAAGGAAATATACAGAAATTTTAATTACTTTTTTTTGCGGGAGAATTTTAATTACTTCTGAACTGATATGATATTTCTGTAAAGAAACCAGAGTTATTTTTTATGATGTTTGAATATGAGATTTTTTTTCCAAAGAATTTTAGCATTTTTCTGTACGTGAACTCCTCCCCTCCGCCTCTCGTCCAAACTGGGGAGAGGATCTCCCCGTGGTGGGAGGGGATCCCAGATGACCATGGAAATCCCCCCGAGGGGGATTAGACCCCTGGGATACTTCCCCATTACAACCAAACAAGGCCTCCATGTCCCTCCCACCACCTCCCTCCCTCCCCCCGTCCATGGCCGACGCCCAGCCGAATTCCGGCGGCCTGGCCTGGTCTATTAGGCTTTGTTTGGTTGCAAAGGGAGGACCACCCAGGGTAACAAACCCCTGTGGGGGATTTTCACGGACACAGGGGATTCCCTTCTCCCGTGGGGGTGATCTCCCCGTTTCCATTTGGGTCTTTGGTGGGTCGCTATGAGCTGTTGTGGAGGAGACTATCAACAGAAAGGACCGGGAAATAGCCTGCGGACCAGTGCACAAGCGGTAGGCGAAGTCGCGCGAAAAGAACGCGGACGGCGTCCGGGGCAGTTCTCCCGATGTGTAGAGACGTGGGTGGGAAACCCGGGGCTATCGGGTGGATTGGGACGGGAATTTATCCTCCACGGTGCCACCAAATGCCACGGCAGGAAAATCGGGACTAACTTTCCAAGTGGGGCTCTTAACCAGGGAAATAGCAGGGATCCCGGGAGGATCCCGTGAAACCAAATGACGCCTTATATTGGCTACGGTACTACCTTCCGTTCTGGGATTTGTAGGCCGGCTAGCAACTCAGCGAGGTTCGGTCCGCATGCAAGAAAATTAATTTAAGAAGTATAGTGGGCTTTCAAAACTGTGACGACTGTGACGGAGGGAGTAGTACTACTTGCAAATAAAGTAAATGGAGGAAGGAGGATGCATGCAGCGGCTTGCAGGTTTCTTGCTGCATGTGCTTGTATTAATTAGCGCTAAACTAGCTCGTCCTCTCGTCTTGGTATTAGAATTTTGATCAGCAGGACTTAGCCCAGACCGAGGTAGTACACAATTTTGAATTTAAAATTCATTTGAAATATCGTATTTCAAGCGGTACTTGGATGGTATTTGGCAGCATCCACGGTAAGCACGAATTGGTAAAAAATCTTACTATTCGATAGCCAAAACCTCTCGTAGTAGAGAAGTGAAGAGAAGAGCAGCAAGTTTAACGAATGGATTACCGAGAGTGTGGAGATGGCGGAGTTGAGGAGCGTGGGGAGCGGCTTGCCATCGACGACCTGGCACTCGGCGTCGACGTGCAGGTTCCGCCATCGGACCTCGACCGTGGGCTGCCGCACGCCGACCCTGTCCATCCTGCGGCGCTGGTGCCGGAGCAGGCGGAGGTTGTCCTCGTGGATGTCGGTGATGAGGGTGTGCACCAGCTCCCGCCGGTCCGCGGCCCCCAGCCGGCGCACGTCCACCGGCTCCAACGGATGAATGGCGTTGGCATGGAGAGGGAGCGAGGTGTGGAGCCTGTCCCAGGTGGGCAGCCTCTCGATGGCCGCCCATTTCAGCTCGACCTCCTCATCGTGATGTTGCTCTCTCAGGGACGACGAGGAGGTGGAGGAGAGCGCGTCCCTCAAGGACGACGACGGTGGGACAGTGCTCGCAGACGACGCCTTGTTCATCTTCTTCTCGGGGTCATGTACTGCTGTACCGTCTTGTTCCTCCTCGCCCATCTCCACCTTGCTCATCGACTCCTCCTAGCTTCAGCGTCCTCGCCACCTCGCTCGTTAATTTGTAGTGTTGATAGTTGATGAATCACTGGGACTATTATTTAATCAACAACTGGCTCTGATTATTATTATGACGCAGTTGACTCTACCGTATTCCAAATATATCCTTTTTCTAGTTAAATACAGTATAATTACATGATACGAATCTCTGCTTGGTGGCTATAGCTACCACATGAGACATGAGTGGCAATAAAAATATCGATCTAGTGCAAGCCAAGCTTCCGTCAACTAGTTAACTCAATGATGACGGAGAATCTGTACGCACTTCTTCATGTCTGCTCCTGTACTGATTTCTTTGTCTTCTTTTTTTGAGTGGCATCCAACTCCCACCGCTTTCACACCCTACCGCATCCTAAGAGGCTAGGATAATTTCTCTATACTACTCTACATTCTACATTTAGGAGTATCTGCTATATCACTAAGCTTCCTAGGGATAAAAGGCCTCATAATCAAGTGAGGTGTTCAATTGAAATTGGATTGCCCGATTTTGATCAAGTCAACAATTTCTCAAAGCTCTCGTTTAATTCTTTTATACTATATGCTATACACTATGCTTTTTAATTTTTAAGTCCTCACAATTCATTGATCTCTTGCTTTTTCTTTGAAAAAAACGCACCCCGCACCCACCCCCGCACAACCCTAGGCGACACGGGGGGCGACCACGCCACCGGCCCTAGGCTCTCTCCCCTCGCCTCCTCCGTCCTTCCGCCGCCTGAGGTCTCACCGGTGAAGCCTGGCCTATGACGGCGGCGGCGGGGCCTTATCCCTCGTGCGGCGGTGACATTTTTTTCCGGGCGGCGGCGGCGCATCGTTCGACGGAGATCCGGCGGCAAGGAGCAGCGGGATCCCTACGGCATGCGTGACGGCGGCGTCAACGGAGGCGCAACCTCCTTGCGGTGGAGTCGCCCCTGTGGCGGCGGCCGAGATCACCGATCTGGTCTTGCCCAGGCGGGCTTGGGCGGGTCGACGGTTCCGGTGTGCATCTACAGGCGAGTGTGGTGGGCCTGACGACGCCGGCTGTAGGCACCGTGGTGGTGCCATGGCCGGTCAGGCGGCGGCGGCCTGGATCCCTTTCGTCCAGTCCCCGGCAGAGATGGCGGCAGTCCATGCACGAGATGCTCGAGGGAGGATCTTCGAACAAATCTGGGTGAAAACTTGCTCTCGGCTAGCTGCCAAGGCCGGCGGTGGCGGCGTCGTCTGCGTCGTTCCCTTCTTGACGGCATCGCCGTGGAGAAGTTCAAGTCCACTCTATGCTACCTCCAGGGGAAACGCTAGATCAGTAGATCAGATGACGGCGACGCTATGATGTCGTTTCCCTCTTGGGGGCGTCATTTGTGGAGGTGTACACAGACCGAGGGACCAGTGGAAGGCTTTTTGGTGGAGCGGTGCTTCAACTTACACATTGATGGCGGCGGATCTCAACGGCATGGCGCCGTGAGGACTCGACGTCTGATGCACAGAGATGGACTCGCGTAGGTAGGTGGTGCTGTCTGGCGTCGTGGTGGCGTCGACGGCAGCTAGACCAGGCAAGGTTGATGCAGCAGTACAACACTGAAGATGGATTGATGGCAGGTGGCTGCGGCGGCCTCATACCCGGCAGGCGTCCTGGTTGAGAAGTGCGCCGGACTGGTGGGTGCCCCATACCCGGCAAGCGTCCTGGTTGGGACCTCGGGCCTTAGATGGTAGGTTTGACTGCGAGGTCTATTTTGGTATTAGGCCCAGACTATCATCATCCCTTCATCAACTAGATAGAAGTAGCGACAGATGTTGCCTTAGACAGTGGCTTTAGTCTAACTGTTGTATGACTTTATAAGGTCTTGTGTGAATAATTAATAAAGTGGTTGCATGCATCGTCCAGATGCAGAGGCCGGGGTCCTCCTCCGTTTCTAAAAAAAAGTTTAGAACTTGATCACCTGATTTTGACCAGGTCAATAAATTCTCAAGGAGTTTTACCATTTTATTATTTTAATTCATCATATTTCCTAATTTTGAATCTCTTTTATTCGATTGAGATATTCAATTTTAAATTTGATTTACAATTTTGATTATGCCAATGATTTTTCAAATCAATCAACACCAAACGCTAGAAAAACATATCAACCCCGTGCACCCTCTTACCACCTAGAAAAAAGAAGCGCCACCATGTGATGATACTATAGCACCAATGTAGTACATGTAGCCAACGACGCAGAAATTTACCCACAAAAATATGAGTTGATTAACGCACAACACAGAATCACAACATCAAAGGCCGACCAAATAACCACATTATAAATAAATATAAAACACACCCCATGGTCTCCCCAATCCGCCAAACTAAATATCATCAGGTCCAAAATACAAGGGGTATTAGTTTTTTGGAAAGTCAAATTTCTTTAACTTTGACCAAGTTTAGAGCCAAGAAATATCAACACCCACAATATTAAATCAAAAAATTATGGAAATTCATTTCATGATGAATCTAGTAACACCAATTTGTTATTACAAATTTTGATATATTTCTTCATAATATTTTTTTCCAGAATCTCAACAACACCAACTAGGCAGTAAAGCACGTTCAACCCTTCTAATATAGTGCAAAAGGAAAACAGTAGTACAAATTCCTGTAGTTGTTTAGTTCTCCACAAGCGTTATTGGATTTCAGCTAACAGAACCATTTAACGTCCAATTAACACACCGACGGGCACACGCAACCGTACTCGACTCCTGCTACTCCGGCGTGCGCCTCATGTCATACCCGATAGGTGAGATATCGGCCTTAAATCAAGAGTATCAACCTATTCTATATGTAGTGTGCCTCACGTTATACTCGATCGGTGAGATCTCGGGCATAAATCAAGAGTATCAACCTATTAGAGACACATGCGACTATCAAGCTAGATGCATCCACATCCATTACTTGCATGCCTTCGACTAACAAGGAGAGGAAAAACCAAAGTGATGAGACCGTTCATACGGTTTTCAGGAAAGACCAGTGAAGAAACTTACTTCCTCCGTTCGAAATTACTTGTCTCGGAAATGGATGTATCTAGAACTAAAATACGTCTAGATACATCCATTTTTGCGACAAGTAATTCCGAACGGAGGGAGTATAATGGAAGGAAGAGGAAGGGGAAAATGTAGGTTGAACGAAACCTCGCGTTTTTTTTCAAGTAGGAGAGATTCAATCATGATCTAGATGACGTCTACTATGACGAAGTTTATCTCATCATGGACATGAGCTGTGTTCTGCCGGTATCCTTTAGAGCATTGATTAGAAAGGAGTTTATCTTTATTACCGGAATTGCCTTCTTTACCTAGTGCTGTGTACACTTGATAATAGGCAAAAATCACTCGGCACACGTAGATTTGGTGGTGAGATCTCACGTCCTCCCTTGTGTAACGACCATGTTAAACATTGACTTTCTGTATATACACGATATATGTATAAACCGTGTGTATCTTTGTAGTATGGCGTGCATGTGTGCGTCTGTATCACTTTTGGATGGTTGGGCCGGTAGAGATTGATCTCTCTATGTAATTATCGTGCAGATACTAACGGGGATCAATCCCAACCTCCTTCAACCTCCAATCCCTGTAAATCTATTCGGCCTTGTGAAAGCACAAGTGCTTTCTGGATGATTTTGGTAATTAATGTCAACATAATTTTTGTTGGACTAATACTTTTATTTAGTATATTTTAGATGAGTTCAATAATGGCGTGGTAAGGACAAGAGGATGTGAAACCCCTTCAAAATGATAAGGACAAAGATTGACAAAAGCTCAAGACTCTTCATTTCTATTTTAATGATCCAAGATCACATTGAGTCCATAGAAAAGCCAATAATATTAAAAGAGGATGATGAGTTGCTTAATGGTCTACTTGCTTAAAGTGCTTAGTGATATTGCTCCAAAGCCTTCAACCACTTTCTCATTTTCACATATGTCCAAAACTCAAAGTCAAACTCGGCCCCACCAATTTGATCTATCCGGCTCCACCGAGTTCAGTTGACCTTGACACTGTCAGAAACCCTAGCAATTCGGTTACACTGATACAGATCTCGGTCTCACCGAGATGGCCCTGCAAACTCTCTGTTGCATGTTGCAGTTATTTCGGTCTCACCAAAATGTGCAATTCGTCCCATCAAGTTTGCTTGACCAACTCTCTGTTTGCTCTTTGCTGAAATCGGTCTCACCGAGTTCAAGCAATCGGTCTCACCGAGATGAAGTTTTTCCCTAGCCCTAACACATCGTCCCACCGAGTTGTTCCAGCCGGTCTCTCCGAGATTCCTAACATTCACATTTTGAACTGAATCGGTCTCACCGAGTTCTTCTATTTGGTCTGACCGAGTTGGGTCAAATGTGTGTAACGTTGAATTTTGTGTGGAGGCTATATATATCCCTTCACCCCCTTCGCCATTTGTGAGAGAGCCATCAGAATGTGCCTACACTTCCACTACTCATTTTCTGAGAGAGAACCACCTGCTCATGTGTTGAGACCAAGATATTCCAATTCTATCACAAGAATCTTGATCTCTAGCCTTCCCCAAGTTGCTTTCCACTAAAATCATCTTTCCACCATAGCCAAATCTGTGTGAGAGAGAGAGAGTTGAGTGTTGGGGAGACTATCATTTAAAGCACAAGAGCAAGGAGTTCATCATCAACACACCATCTATTACCTTTTGGAGTGGCTCCTAGTTTGGTTATGTGTCGCTTGGGAGCCTCCGACAAGATTGTGGAGTTGAAATAAGAAGTTTGTAAGGGTAAGGAGATTGCCTACTTCGTGAAGATCTACCCGAGTGAGGCAAGTCCTTTGTGGGCGATGACCATGGTGGGATAGACAAGGTTGCTTCTTCGTGGACCCTTCGTGGGTGGAGCTCTCCGTGGACTCGCGCAACCATTACCCTTCATGAGTTGAAGTCTCCATCAATGTGGACGTACGATAGCACCACCTTTCGGAACCACGCCAAAAATCTTCGTGTCTATATTGTGTTTGCACACTCCAATCACATCCTTTTACTTTCTTGCAACTAGCATGCTTTACTCTTTCCGCTGCTCATACTCTTGTCATGCTTGCTTGAAATGTATTGTGAATGCTTAAACTTGTGCTAAAACTCCACCTCAACTTGAAGAACTTAAAAGTTGTCGTTTTTTCTTGTTGAGGGTCTAATCACCCCCCTCTAGAGCCCTCTTCTCGATCCTTTTAATTGGTATCAGAGCAAAGGTCTCCATTGCTTTGGTTTAATCACCATTGGAGGAAGATGGATGAGTCTACGATTGGGAGTATTAGACGTAGAGTGCCTATGCTTGACGGAGAGTTCTATGGTGTTTGGAGAAATGAAATGCTTGAGTTTTTCAATGAATATAATTTGAACAAGTATATTACTAGCCCTTGTGCGCCTCCTATTGATCCCTTGCATCCTACCCCTGATGAGTATCTTGACATGACCCTCAATCTTAGAACTATTGATCTTATCATAAGAGGATTGCCTAGAAATTTGCTTGTTTGCTAGCCTATAATTGAATGTGCATATACTATATGGAGATACCTTGAGGAGCGCTTTCCAAACTATTCCTTGAAAAATCTAGATGAGATTCTTTAAAAGTCCATTGCTTTTCATAAAATGAATCCTAGTGATCCTAAATTTGGCTATTGTCTATTTGAGCTTCGTGACCTTATGCGTGCCAAAGGAGATGTTGGAGTCATTAGTAGCATCATTTCACAAGTCATTAGAATTCATGAAGATACACATTGTCATGGTCATAAATCTAATGAATCACTCTCTCTAGGTGATGATCAATCACATGATGATGTTGAACATGGATATTATGATGAGGATGATGATAGTGACTTTGATCTTGATGAGGCAATGAGACACTTTGGTCTTATGGCTAACCTTCGTGGTTACATGGCCAGAGGAAAGGATGGGTTCTTGATAGTGGATGTACCGATCACATGACTGGAGACAAGGACATGTTTCGTGAGCTCGCCGAAAATGATGATCCCCGAAAGTATGTCACTTTTGGTGATAACTGAAAGGGTAAGGTAGTTGGCGTTGGTAAGGTGGCCATCTCCCATGATATCTCTATCCAAAATGTTATGCTCGTTGAATCTCTTGGCTACAATTTACTTTCCGTATCTAGACTAGCCGATTTCAATTTCAATGTTCTATTCAGTAAAGTAGATTACTAGGTGTTTCGAAGAGATAATCATAATATGGTCTTTACCGTTATACACAGAGGTGATGAAAGCACAAGTGCTCCCTAGGTGGTTTTGGTAATTAATGTCAACATATCTCTTGTTGGACTAACACTTTTATATAATATGTTTCAGATAAGTTCAACAATGGAGTGGCATGGACTAAAGGATGTGGGAACTCCTTCAAGATGCTAAGGACAAAGGATTGGCTCAAGCTTCAAGCTCAAGACTCTTTATTTTATATTTTAGTGATCCAAGATCACATTGAGTCTATAGGAAAAGCCAATACTATCAAGAAGGGATGAAGTGTTGCTTAATGAGTTTCTTGCTCCACAGTGCTTAGTGATATGCTCCAAAACCCTCAACTACTTTCCCACTTCCACACATATGACCTAAACCTAAAGTCAAACTCGGCACCACCGATTCTTTCTATCCGGCGCCACCGAGTTCAGATGTCATAGCCACTGCCACAAACCCTAGGCAAATCGGTCTCACCGATAGGGATCTCGATCTCACCGAGATGGGATTGTAATCTCTCTGTGTATGTCCATTACCAAAATCGGTCTCACCGAGTTTGAGCAATCGGTACTACCGAGATTACAATGCAAACTCTCTGGTTAACTTATTACCAAAATCAGTCCCACCGAGTTTGAGTAATCGGTCCCACTGAGTTTGCCTGACCAACTCTCTGGTTAGCTAATTACCAAAATCGGTCTCACCGAATTTGTGTAATCGGTCTCACCGAGATTACGTTGTGCCCTAACCCTAACCATATTGGTCCTACCGAGTTGCATGTCGGTCCCACCGAAATGACTAACGGTCACTAGGTTTACTGAATCGGTCCGACCGAGTTTGTTGATTCGGTCCCACCGAGTTTGGTAAATTGTGTGTAACGATTAGATTTTGTGTGGAGGCTATATATACCCCTCCACCTCCTCTTCATTCGTGGAGAGAGCCATTAGAACAAACCTACACTTCCAACTTACCAGTTCTGAGAGAGAACCACCTACTCATGTGTTGAGGCCAAGATATTCCATTCCTACCATATGAATCTTGATCTCTAGCCTTCCCCAAGTTGCTTTCCATTCAAATCTTCTTTCCACCAGATCCAAATCGTATGAGAGAGAGTTGAGTGTTGGGCAGATTATCATTTGAAGCACAAGAGCAAGGAGTTCATCACCAACACACCATTTGTTACTTCTTGGAGAGTGGTGTCTCCTAGATTGGCTAGGTGTTACTTGGGAGCCTCCGACAAGATTGTGGAGTTGAACCAAGGAGTTTGTAAGGGCAAGAAGATCGCCTACTTCTTGAAGATCTACCGCTAGTGAGGCAAGTTGAAAGTGCTAGTTATCGACTAGAGGGGGGGGGGTGAATAGGCGATTTTTATCAAAGTCTTCAAAACATGGAAGTTTCGAAGACAAACAATAGAAATGACCTAATTGATATGCAGCGGAAGATAAACTACAACATGCAAGGCATAGTCAAGTATGCAATAGTATTAACGTACGAAGACTAATAGCAGCTAGGTAGTAAGGATCAGGATGGAAGATAGTATGAAGCCAATCAACAGTAGTAGTCAAGCAATGAAGTCAAACAGATAAGACAAATAAGCAATGACTTCACGAAGACAAACTCAAAGTAAAGGAGGGAAGGGATAGAACCAGTCACTTGTTGAAGACACATGATTTGTTGGACCAGTTCCAGTTGCTGTGACAACTGTACGTCTGGTTAGGGAGGCTAAGATTCAACTCAGAAGACCGCGTCTTCACCTTATTCCCCTTGAGCTAAGGACACACAGTCCTCGCCCAATCACTCTGGTAAGTCTTCAAGGTAGACTTCCGAACCTTCACAGACTTCGTTCACCGGCAATCCACAATGACTCTTGGATGCTCAGAACGCGACGCCTAACCGGCTGGAGGATACACAGTCCTCAAGTGTAATAAGTCTTCAGGTCACACAGACAGAAAGACTTCAGTGATGCCTAACACTCTTTGGCTCTGGGTGTTTGGGCTTTGTCCTCGCAAGGATTTCTCTCTCAAAGGCTTCGAGGTGGGTTGCTCTCAAAACGACAAAAGCCGTAAACTAACTCTGAGCAGCCACCAATTTATGGTGTAGGGGGTGGGCTATTTATAGCCACAAGGCAACCCGACCTGATATGTCCGAAATGACCCTGGGTCACTAAGGAACTGACACGTGTTCCAACGGTCAGATTTCAAACACACACGACAACTTTACTTGGGCTACAAGCAAAGCTGACTCATCCAGCTCTGGATAAGATTTGCTCTCATTGTCTTCGCTCGAAGACATAGGATTTGGGTTGAGCATCACTTCAGTCACTCTGACTTAGTTCACTTGGACCCCACTTAACAGTACGGTGGTTCCTATGACTCAACAAAGAAGAAAAGGAAACAACGAAACAACTCAGTCTTCGCGCTCCATAGTCTTCACTCAATGTCTTCTCATGTCATAGACTTCAGTGTGAATATCTTCACACACCACCATTGTCTTCAATGTCTTCATACATTTTTAGGGGTCATCTCCGGTAGGTAAACCGAATCAATGAGGGACACTACCTGCGTTATCCTGCAATTCTCACAAACGCATTAGTCCCTCAACCAACTTTGTCGTCAATACTCCAAAACCAACTAGGGGTGGCACTAGATGCACTTACAATCTCCCCCTTTTTGGTGATTGATGACAAACTGGTTGAAGTTTTCAACGGGAAAGAAGTATGTGAAATTGTAAAGGATAGCGTATTGTCTTCATAAGTGGCAAGGGCTCCCCCTGAAGATGTGCATATAAATAATTTGCTTTTGGAATGCAAATGCACATGGCAGGTTGTACTTGTGGAGATCCTCTTCAACTTATGAAGATAATTCATCATGCATGAAATGATATAACTAAGAGAATGACATGCATAATGAAAAATGGACGTCTGCAGAATGATCTAAGTGCGGAAGTTATCATCGCACGTGAAACGCAAATAAGTAGCAGACGACCATCAAGTTTAAGTGTTACAACTCAAAGAACGAAGTGTATCAAAAACAAGAGTTGTAAGCACTAGGCAAATATAAAGCAACCGCCCATATGAACCCGCTTGAAGACTATCAACTCATACGCTTCTCCCCCTTTTGTCAGTAATGACCAAAAAGGTTTGAAGACATAGAGCATCTACTCGTCCTCATGAGGAGTAGTTGAAGCAGCAGGGTTGTCGTTGTCGTTTGGCGGTGCAGACGAACTTGGTGCAGTGTCGATGCGTGCAGAAGTAGGGGGTGGTGAAGTAGCATCGTCTTCATCATCGATCACATTGGCATTGACAATTGCCGCGGAGGAAGAATAGTCAGAGTCTTCAAGAGATGGAGTTCTTCGTAGGACAGCATTCCGTGGAGGAGTGGAATCAAACTTGAATCTTTCAGTGAAGCCATCGTCTTGAAGATCAGCTTTAGCACTGAGCAGGGTCAAACTCTTCCATGATCGCCAACAAGTTTCGTGAGTGACAAATGCATTCTTGGTGGCAAGGTTTCGAATGCGATTTACATCCACCAAGAGGCTTTGCATCTGACACTTGAGCCAAAAATGATGCTTATCTTGCTTCTGATGTAGGTCCACAAGAAGTTCTCGGTCATTGAGGACCCGAGAGTGCTTCTTTGTCCTTTGAGCAATTGTGCTCGCAGTGGCTTCAGTTGATGCACGATGAGGCGGACGAATATTTCCAGCCATCGGATAGACACGCGTGACAGCTTGGACTCCTTCCATAGGTTGAGTGAAGCTTTGATGTTCAGCATTTTGAAGACAAAGAGGCTTCTTGGCAGGTTCAGGGTATATGGCTTCAACTGACATATCAACCTCTGGTAGGAAGATCACATGATTGCGAGCAGAAGGTTGATAGTTGACAGGAGAGTGTTGCTTGATGAGGCGCATGACCCATGGAGCATAGAATTTTAGTCCGAAGAGGTCAGATCTAGATGCAGCCAGTTGCCCGATGAAGAAATCTTGCGCATTGAAGCTGATGCCATTGAGGATGTAAAAGACCAATGTCTTCATGGCTCCTTCAAGTTTTGCAGCTGATGAATGTCCTTTGATAGGCCATAGAGTCCGCCTGATGATGTGATATATGGTGCGCGGCAGATACTCAAGGTCATCAACAAAGAACTCCTTTGGGTATTCAGCATCATGTGGCAAAGGCTTCATCATGCTCAACATCTGGCTCATATTGGGTTCAGGCTTATGGAAGATGCTCTCCAGTGCATTGCGGTGGTTTTGACAACCAGGTTCATATAGCTCTCCGGGAGTGGATAGGCCTGTAAGCTCAATGATGTCAAGAGCTTTGGCTTCATGATGAACATTTCCTGTCATCCACTCGAGAACCCATGTCTTCGTATCTCTGTTATAACCGCGAATGTGGAGCGTAGCATAGAATTGAAGCAATAGCTCTTCATTCCAATGTTCTTTGTCTGTCACAAAGCTGAGCAGACCAGCATCACGAAAGCAGTCAAGTGCTTCTTCTAAGCATGGCAGTCCAGCAATGGCTTCAGTGTCGAGGCGCATATGAGGGAAAATGCGCCCTTGATCATACAGAACACAGGAGTAATAGCTTCGCTGCTGATGACTCCAGAAACTGATCTGATGATATTCTTGGCTTTGTGTAGGGGTTCTTTGAGCTGTCAAAGAATGTGTTGTGGCTTTTGAAGCCATTTGCATTGAAGGACCCGACAGATGTGGCAGTACCTGGAAACCTTGGCAGTCTTGGCTTTGGCTTCTGGACCTGAGGCCTGTGCTCAATGTGATAGTCAAACTGAGGACCAGAGACAGTAGGCGGAGGGACCAGAACAGGCCATCTTACTGTGATTAGCTCGCCATGGTTGTATGCTTGCTCAATTGTATAGGGCCTTGGTGGCGGAACAGGAGCAGTGGCAGCAACAGTGGCTTCGGGCTGCACAACAGAAGCTTCAGGAGCATTTTCAGCATTGACTTCTGGTATGGGGCTTGGGACAGGCTCCACATTAGCTTCAGCCATGACTATGTCATCGGCTTCATTGGTGTTGGTGGTGGCAGCCTCAAGGTTTTCAACCTCCACTTGATGAGCTGGAGGGTCAGGCACAGACACGTTCACATCATGAACAGCTTCTTCAGGAATGGGGGGAGTAGGGACACGTTCTTCTTGACGTTCGTCATCGGCTGATGCAGCCGGATTGTCTTCAGCAGCTGGTGCTTCAGACACGGAGACATTCACAGTAGGAGTGGCTTCTGAAAACACTTGACGTGCAACAGGTTGATGGTGCACTTCTCCTTCTGGAACGCTCGGAAGAGGGGCTTGAGGCCTTGGTCCTTTGCGAAGCCTTTGTAGTACAGGCGACGCCTTTGGAGATGGAGTAGGCAGGTCCTCATCCTCTTCAACTTGCACGGATGGTGTGCTTGTTGTTGTTGGGGAGTACTGGGGGAGTCTTGTTGTTGCGGGCGATCAGCCCATGAAGCATCCTGAGCAATTGGCGTCAGAGGACGACCAATGCTGATGATTTCGCTGTTCGTACGAACAGGCGATGATACCACATTGTATTCAATTTGAGGAAGAACTTCATCATCTTCAACATTGTCATGGTGACCAATGTCTTCAGCAGTGATGGGATCAACTGCTGGAATCTCTTCAGCTTCAGGAGCCTCTGTGGAAGCAGGCTCATGAACAGTCATTCGAAGTTCTTGGGTTGCAGATGCAGGACGAACCACTGAGATGGGTTCAACAACAAGGGGCTCTGTGGGAGCAGCCCGATTTTTCTTGGTCTTGCGCTTCTTCTTGGAGGGAGCAGCATCAGAGGCTTCTGAGGTTTTCCGTTTTCTGGCTTCAGCCTCTGCAGCCCTCGTCTTCTTCTGTTCTGAAGCGGTTGACGTGACTTTTGGCTTCGAGCCAGTCATGCTGCTTGGGAAGACAATGCGAGGTTCATCTTGCCTTGAAGGTGCAGATTGGACAGTCGATTTCTTCTTCTTTGCAGCCATCCTGGGGTCGATGCCAGGACGACCAAGAGCCTTGCGCTTCTCAGCCTCATTGTAGGCAAGCACACACTTGTCAGCCAGATTTTTCATGCGCTCTCTGGAGCCTCGAGCTTCTTCACGCTTCTTGTGAAAGGCTTCTTTGAGCTCGTGCAGCATGATCTTGATGTTCTTGACATCTTGCACGTTGAGCGTGGCCACATGCTTCTTGAACTGAGCCTTTTCATAGTCAATCTTGTGCTTCAGTTTGACGATGCAATGAGCAATAGCTAGCTCAGAAGCAATGGCGCCATTGAAGGCGACGCTGAGGCCAATTGGAAGTTGCAAGTCATCAAAGCTGAGATTTGGTGTGTCAAACCACTCATCAATGAAGTTATGGATGATTGCCACGTCAAAGAGAGGCAAGTTGTTGAAGATCTCTGCTTCTTCCTTGCTCTTGATCAGTTGCTCAAGAGCATCATCTGCAAGATCGTCATCGCTGGACAGATCAATGTGCTCTTCACGCAGAATAGCAGCAGGAGTCAAAGTCTGATCAGTACTCTTGATGATTTTCTTTTTCTTCTCCGTCTTCTTGGAGATGCGTGAAAGATCTTCAGACTGCACACTGTCTTCAGGAGGTGCAGTGGCCAGTGGCTTCACACGAGAAGCTTTTGGAGGTGCAGCTGATGATGAAGCCTTAATCTTCTTTGGCTTCTGCAGCCTTGGAGGAGGAGCTGGGGCTTCATCAGAATCAGCATCATTGTCAGAATGATCCACTTTGGCACCTTGTACCAAGATGTAAGAGATGAGGCCATCAAGGTTTGCAAAGGGGCCAATTCTATTTTCTTCAGCTTCACATGTGCCGTCATCATGGGGAGCAGAGGGACCAGGATTGATGTCTAATCCCCATGACTTCTTGTTTTCCTTTGCCGAAGCCTTAGCATACTAGAAGTTGCGCTTGAAGAGATTGTCGTCACAACACCAGAGCAATGATGATGGGTCGGCTTCTTCAGGCTGTGGTCCACGGACCATGCAAGGATAGAATTCTTGCGCAATGGCTTCAGCTTTGTTCTTGGGGGGAAGGCCTCGATAGAGAATATCACCCCAAGGACTCTTGATAGCATTCTTCTCGGCATACTCCTGGGTCACGAACTTGTACTTGAACCATTGTTCAGCCCAATAGCGTCGAATCCATTGGATTCGAGTCTTGCGCTGATTATAATCCTCTTCAGGATCTGTTTTGTAGATTTCTGCAAGATCATCAGGCAGATCATTTGATGTTCCCCCTCGACGCTGTCTGCCACCCTTCCTTACAGATTTCTCTGTAGCCATGAACTTCAAACTGAATGGTTTCAATATGTTCAAAGGCTTCAAAGGCTTTCGCTTGCTGGTCAGACAGGAATTGGCTTCGGGAGATTCAATGTGTTGCTGTAAGAATTCTGCAAACGAATGCAGACTATGAGAACCTAGGGATTCTCCCACGGACATGTACCTGTGACAGCATTAGAGATGCGAGGGAAGGGGAAGAGGTCATATGCATTCTCAGAAGATTTTGAAGATAAATCAGTTTGAAGACATTGACCTCATGTTGCGAAGACATTCACTTATATGTTGAGAGTCGGTTCCAGATTTGTACGAATCCGTGAATAAGTACAAGTGAGGAATCTAACTAGATATGAAGCTTAAGTGAATATACTAGGCAGTATGAGATGCAGACAGAATAGATCTAACTTTGTATAGACAGAAACCAATTTTGGTAAATTGGATGAATCATTGAGGATCAAAAAGATGGTAAAAATAGAGTTATATTTACCACACGATGAACTGCTAGATGGGATGAATAGGAGACCGAGCAGTTCAATCCACCGTGCCCTAACTTGGCGACGGAGGACACCTACGGCGGCGGCGGAGAGGACGATGCCCGCGGCCGGCGTGAGGACGGCGTCGGAGAAGTCGCGGCAGCTAAGCGCTTCGTCGCCGGCGTCGTCGAGAGCTAGCGGTGGCGCTAGGGTTTTGACGAGGTGGAGAGGTGGAAGAAGGTTTTCTTGACCGCAGGGGCACGTATTTATAAGTAGGTGTGCGGCACAGCGCAATTACGCAGGTGCCCCTGCCTGTTCACATCCGTGGGACACGTGGCAAGCATGCAACATACTCAGAGTTGTCCCACGTTCCCACGCCCGCCAAGTTTGTCGGATGGTTGTTCCGGCTTCTCCGGATTTCAACAATAAAGATGAATCATTTAAAAGGACTTGATGTTTGTCTCTGTGTCTTCTGCTGACAAGGATGCAGAGAAGACATTCGACAGTTTCAATAGAATGCATATGATTTGGACAGATAGAGTTTGAGATAGTAAGCATAGAGAGATTAGGGTCCGATCACATTCACTTAGTTCAAAAGATTCAACAATGAAGACATATCTATAAGTGAATGCTGTAGATGACAGAATACTAGTGTGTATATATATATATATATATATATATATATATATATATGGGAAAGCAATCAACTTAACATAGTGAAGTAAATCATGAAGATAAGTTGAAAGTTGAAGACAAATCAAATGCGAAGATATTCAACAATAACGCCATGAGTGAAACACTTCAAACCAAGAAATTTGGTGGTGGCGTTACCCACCGTATAGGAAGTATTAGACCCAGACACGGCGCACAATTATCGTGGCGCTCTGAAGTCAAATTCCATGTTAATGTATTCACACTCAGAATGTAAGTCTTCATTGATTGAAGATATACTTTACTTCGTGTGTTGCACATCTAAGTCATCAACATGCATAAGTGTTAGGATGTGTGCCTGATCACAGGACATTTGAGGATTCCAAGATATTTAGCTCACACCGTAACTTGCAAAACCTTTTCTCATCCAAGGGCTTTGTGAAGATATCTGCCAGTTGCTCTTCAGTGTTGACGTGAATGATGTCAATATCTTTCTTCATGACATGATCTCTGAGAAATGATGACGAATTTCAATGTGCTTTGTCTTCGAGTGCTGAACTGGATTGTTGGCAATCTTGATGGCGCTTTCGTTGTCGCAGAAGAGAGGGACTTGCTTCAGATTGATGCCATAGTCCTTGAGAGTTTGCTTCATCCACAGAAGCTGAGCACAACAAGATCCAGCAGCAATGTATTCAGATTCAGCAGTTGAGAGTGATACACAGTTTTGCTTCTTTGAAGACCAACAGACAAGTGATCGTCCCAGAAAGTGACATGTTCCTGATGTAGACTTGCGATCCACCTTGTCACCAGCATAATCAGCATCCGAGAATCCAACCAGATCAAATCTTGAGCCCTTTGGATACCATAATCCGAGTGTTGGGGTGTAAGCCAAATATCTAAGAATTCGCTTCACAGCTAAGTGATGCGATTCCTTTGGTGCCGCTTGGAATCGAGCACACATGCAAACACTAAGCATAATATCTGGCCTAGATGCACATAGGTAAAGTAAAGAACCAATCATGGAGCGGTATACCTTTTGATCGAACTCTTTACCATTGTCGTCGGGACCAAGATGATGTTTGGCTGGCATTGGCGTCGTGTAACCTTTGCAATCTTGCATGCCGAACTTCTTCAGACAGTCTTTGAGATATTTTTCTTGAGATATGAAGATGCCATTTCTTTGCTGACGAATTTGAAGACCAAGGAAGAACTTCAGCTCACCCATCATGGACATCTGATATTGCTCTTGCATCATGTATCCAAACTCATCACTATACTTCTGGTTGGTGCAGCCGAAGATTATGTCATCCACATATATTTGGCATACAAACAGTTCACCATCATATGTCTTCGTAAAGAGTGTGGGATCTAGGGATCCTGGTTTGAAGCCTTTGCTCTTCAGGAAGTCTTTGATTGTATCATACCAAGCGCGAGGAGCTTGTTTGAGGCCATACAGTGCTTTGTTTAGTTTGTACACCATATCAGGATGTTTTGGATCTTCAAAGCCAGGTGGTTGAGCAACATACACTTCTTCTTCAATCTTGCCATTGAGGAAAGCACTCTTCACATCCATTTGATATAGCAAGATGTTGTGGTGATTAGCATAGGCTAGCAGTATGCGAATAGCTTCAAGCCTAGCCACAGGAGCAAATGTTTCATCGAAGTCAATTCCTTCAACTTGAGTATATTCCCGAGCC
Source organism: Triticum aestivum (assembly GCF_018294505.1). Taxonomy (NCBI): domain Eukaryota; kingdom Viridiplantae; phylum Streptophyta; class Magnoliopsida; order Poales; family Poaceae; genus Triticum; species Triticum aestivum. The sequence continues at coordinate 289,998,818 of NC_057807.1, forward strand.
ACAAGACATGCTTTGTTTCTAACGACTTGACCATGCTCATCTTGCTTGTTCCGATATATCCATTTAGTGCCAATAATGTTATGTTTGCGAGGGTCAGGGCGCTTGACAAGTTCCCAAACATTATTCAGCTTGAACTGTTGAAGTTCTTCTTGCATGGCTTGAATCCATTCAGGTTCCATAAAGGCTTCAGCAACTTTCTTGGGTTCAGATATTGATACAAATGAAAAATGCCCACAGAAATTTGCTAACTGTGTTGCTCTTGAGCGAGTAAGCGGACCAGGTGCATTGATGCTATCAATTATCTTCTCAATTTGTACTTCATTTGCAACACGAGGATGAACTGGACGAAGCCCTTGCTCATGCTGATCATTGTCATCATTGGGAGGATTGTCTTCGGTCTGAGCATTGTCTTCAGGTTGGTTTGGTGCAGAAATGATAAGTTCCTCTTCAGGCTGTGCTTCAGAGGGCATGATTTCACCAGTTCCCATCAGCTTGATAGATTCGCTGGAAGGAGCTTCATCTAATGTGCTTGGCAGGAGCTCTCGTTGTGAACCATTGGTTTCATCAAATCGCACGTCCACAGTTTCAATGATTTTGTAATGGAAGAGGTTGAAGACTCTGTAAGAGTGCGAATCCTTTCCATAACCGAGCATGAAGCCTTCGTGAGCTTTGGGTTCAAATTTTGACTTGTGATGGGGATCCTTGATCCAGCACCTAGCACCAAAGACTCTGAAGTAGCTGACATTTGGCTTCTTGCCAGTAAGGAGCTCATAGGATGTTTTGCCCAGAAGCTTGTGGATGTAAACACGGTTGATGATGTGACATGCTGTATCAATAGCTTCAGGCCAGAACTTTCTTGGTGTCTTGTACTCGTCGAGCATTGTTCGAGCCATCTCAATGAGGGTTCTGTTCTTGCGCTCAACAATGCCATTTTGCTGAGGTGTGTATGGAGCAGAAAACTCATGAGTGATTCCCATTGTATCCAGATAAGATCAAGCCCGGTGTTCTTGAATTCAGTGCCGTTATCACTTCTGATATGCTTGATCTTGACGCCATAGTTGTTCATTGCTCGATTGGCGAATCGTCTGAAGACATCTTGTACTTCAGTCTTGTAGAGAATTATGTGCACCCATGTATATCTTGAGTAGTCATCAACAATGACGAAGCCATAGAGACACGCTGTTGTTGTGAGGGTAGAGTAGTGAGTAGGGCCAAATAAGTCCATGTGCAACAGCTCAAAGGGTTGAGATGTCGTCATGATTGTCTTCGAGGGGTGCTTGGCCCTCGTCATCTTTCCAGCTTCGCAGGCACCACACAAATGATCTTTCTTGAACTTGACACCTTCGATGCCTATGACATGCTTCTTCTTGACGAGAGTGTGTAAGTTCCTCATGCCAGCATGCCCCAGCCTTCGATGCCAGAGCCAGCATTCTGAAGCTTTTGCAAGAAGACATACGGCAAGCTGTGGACCTGCTGAGAAATCTACCATGTATAGATCACCTTTCCTATACCCTTCAAAGACTAGAGACTTGTCAGATTCCATTAGTACAAGGCAACGATATTTTCCAAATATCACAATCATGTTTAAGTCACAAAGCATTGAGACAGACATTAAGTTGAATCCAAGGGATTCAACAAGCATCACTTTATCCATGTGTTGATCCTTTGAGATTGCAACTCTACCTAGACCCAATACCTTGCCTTTACCAGTGTCAGCAAATGTGATTTGACTCTTGTCGGATGGACGTAAGGTTGAGTCCATGAGAAGACTTCGATCACCAGTCATATGATTAGTGCATCCGCTGTCCATAATCCATTCTGAAGCACGAGGTGTCATACCCTACAGTGCAGTTAGGAGGATAGGCTTCACAAGGTATGTTGTGAAGCATAAGCATTTGACGCACACTTGGATTATCACAGCTTAGATGAAAGTTAGCACACAGTATGACAGGTAAGCGATTCATATGTGGAATACATAGTAAGTCATTTTATCATGCGTCCCTTTGTGTTTTAGGTCCCCAGCAATAATATCGGACGCCTTTGATTGCTGGCTGGAGACCATATTCTGCAAAAGAGAGTTAATTCTTCTTCACCACCCACATCTTTAGGGGTGGCTTAGAAGCAATGAGTCTAAGTGCAGCATCTGAGAATTTCGGCTTTGGAGCCCTAGCAAATAGCCTTGCAGGAGATGAATGATACTCATATGAATAAGCAGAAAAGTTCTTAGTCCTATGAACATAGCGGTTTGAAGACACACGCTCATATTCATAAGTTTGAGTATGATTTCCCTGCAAAACATTGGCGTTAGGGTGACTCAGGTGAGTCCTGTTTCCGTATGAAGCCGTTGGACCATGTGACGCCTTTGGTCTGGGGTTTGTCTTCTTCCCTGGTGGTGTCATGATGACATTCACAGGAAGATTCTCAAGACAGCTTTTGGGAACCCAGATCTTCTTCATTGGTGGTCCATTCCTGCAGTTAGTACCAATATACCTGGCAAACACTTCACCATTCTGATTTTTGAACAGTTTATAGTTTGCATCAAAGGATTCATCAATGATAATAGGATTAGCACAGGTAAAGCCAGATAAAGTGGATGGATCCACTGAAGGTTCCTTTGCAACAACCCATGTGGTTTTGGGATACTGCTCGGGCTTCCAGTAGGAACCATCAGCATTCATTTTCCTCTCGAACCCAACACCCTCTTTCCTAGGGTTTCGGTTCAGAATCTGCTTTTTGAGGACATCACAAAGTGTCTGATGCCCTTTCAAACTTTTATACATCCCTGTTTCAAGCAATGTCTTCAACCTAGCATTTTCATCAGCAATAGTAGTGGTATCCTCAGTAGAGGGGTTAGTTTCCACATCAGTAGTTGAAGACAAAGCAACAGTAGCAGCATTGGAACATTCAGCAACAGAGGCAGCGTTATCACGCTCAATGCATTTTAAACATGGTGGTTCAAATCCATTCTGTGTAACGCTGATTTGTTGAGCAAGTAATGAATCGCGCTCCTTCAGAAGATCTCCATAATCCACTCTTTTCTTTTCAGGATCTTGCTTTCTTTGAAGACATTCAGAAGAAAGTTTCTCATGATCAGACAAGAGAGCATTATGTTGATCTTGAAGGGCGTCAAACTTGGAATGAAGTCTCTGAAGACTCTCAGCCAAAGCTTTTGACTGATCCATTTCTTCGCCCAACATATCATCGCTCTTACTAAGCATGTTTTGAATCTTTTCCAAAGCTCTTTGTTGTTTAGTGGCAAGGGAAGCAAGTTTGACATAGCTGGGGCCAAATTCATCACCTGATTCATCATCACTAGTTTCAGAGAGGTAGCATTCAGTTACCTTAGCACCCCCTGCCATGAGGCATGGTGAAGATGAAGATGATTCAGGTGGAAAGGTCTTCTCTATAAGAGACTCCTTGTAGTCATCAAGCCAAGGATCATGACGATTAAGATGACCTTCATAGACCTCAGAAAGCCGGTCCCAGATTAGCTTCGCGTGATTGAGGTGCATGACGTTCCTGAACTGATTTCGGGACAGACAGGAGCAGATGACATCCTTCGCTGTGAGGTTCAGTAGAGTGTACTTGCGAATGTCATCAGCCTCCGCCATCTTGCATAGATCGGTAAGACCAATCTCAGTGACGGTCCACAGTTCGCTGTCCATAGCCATGAGTCGCTTCTTCATCATGGCTTTCCACCGAGGATATTCATGACCGTCAAAGGTGGGGCAAGATACATTCCTCAATCCTGCAGTCGACATAGCTAAACTCCAGGTGGTTAAACCGAATCACACAGAACAAGGGAGTACCTTGCTCTGATACCAATTGAAAGTGCTAGTTATCGACTAGAGGGGGGGGTGAATAGGCGATTTTTATCCAAGTCTTCAAAACATGGAAGTTTCGAAGACAAACAATAGAAATGACCTAATTGATATGCAGCGGAAGATAAACTACAACAAGCAAGCCATAGTCAAGTATGCAATAATGTGAACGTACAAAGACTAATAGCAGCTAGGTAGTAAGGATCAGGATGGAAGATAGTATGAAGCCAATCAACGATAGTAGTCAAGCAATGAAGTCAAACAGATAAGACAAATAAGCAATGACTTCACGAAGACAAACTCAAAGTAAAGGAGGGAAGGGATAGAACCAGTCACTTGTTGAAGACACAGGATTTGTTGGACCAGTTCCAGTTGCTGTGACAACTGTACGTCTGGTTAGGGAGGCTGAGATTCAACTCAGAAGACCGCGTCTTCACCTTATTCCCCTTGAGCTAAGGACACACAGTCCTCGCCCAATCACTCTGGTAAGTCTTCAAGGTAGACTTCCGAACCTTCACAGACTTCGTTCACCGGCAATCCACAATGACTCTTGGATGCTCAGAACGCGACGCCTAACCGGCTGGAGGATACACAGTCCTCAAGTGTAATAAGTCTTCAGGTCACACAGACAGAAAGACTTCAGTGATGCCTAACACTCTTTGGCTCTGGGTGTTTGGGCTTTGTCCTCGCAAGGATTTCTCTCTCAAAGGCTTCGAGGTGGGTTGCTCTCAAAACGACAAAAGCCGTAAACTAACTCTGAGCAGCCACCAATTTATGGTGTAGGGGGTGGGCTATTTATAGCCACAAGGCAACCCGACCTGATATGTCCGAAATGACCCTGGGTCACTAAGGAACTGACACGTGTTCCAACGGCCAAATTTCAAACACACACGGCAACTTTACTTGGGCTACAAGCAAAGCTGACTCATCCATCTCAGGATAAGATTTGCTCTCATTGTCTTCGCTCGAAGACATAGGATTTGGGTTGAGCATCACTTCAGTCACTCTGACTTTGTTCACTTGGACCCCACTTAACAGTACGGTGGTTCCTATGACTCAACAAAGAAGAAAAGGAAACAACGAAACAACTCAGTCTTCGCGCTCCATAGTCTTCACTCTATGTCTTCTCATGTCATAGATTTTAGTGTGAATATCTTCACACACCACCATTGTCTTCAATGTCTTCATACATTTTTAGGGGTCATCTCCGGTAGGTAAACCGAATCAATGAGGGACACTACCTGCGTTATCCTGCAATTCTCACAAACGCATTAGTCCCTCAACCAACTTTGTCGTCAATACTCCAAAACCAACTAGGGGTGGCACTAGATGCACTTACACAAGTCCTTCGTGGGCGACGACCATGGTGGGATAGACAAGGTTGTTTCTTTGTGGACCCTTCGTGGGTGGAGCCCTCCGTGGACTCGCGCAACCATTACCCTTCGTGGGTTGAAGTCTCCATCAACGTGGATATACGATAGCACAACCTATCGGAACCACGCCAAAAACATCCGTGTCTCCAATTGCATTTGAATCCTCCAAAACCTTTCCTTTTACATTCTTACGAGTTGCATGCTTTACTTTCCGCTGCTCATATACTCTTTGCATGCTTGCTTGCTATATATTGTGAATGTTAAACTTGTGCCTAAACTCCACTTAAACTTAAAAAGGTTAAAAACTGCAACTTTGGTACTTAGTGTCTAATCACCCCCCTCTAGACACCTCTTCTCAAGGTCCTACAAGTGGTATCAGAGCATTGGTCTCCATTGCCTTGGTTTAATCACCATTGGAAGAAGATGGATGAGTCTACTTTGGGGAGTCTTAGACATAGAGTGCCTATACTTGATGGAGAGTATTTTCATGAGTGAAAAAATGAGATGCTTGTAATTTTCAATCAATATCATTTGAGCAAGTACATTGCTAGCCCTTGTGCACCTCATGTTGATCCTATGCATCCTACTCTTGATGAGTCAATTGACATGATTATGAATCTTAGAACTGTTAATCTTATCACTAGAGGCTTGCCTAAAAACTTGATTAGAAACTTGCCTACTCTTGAGTGTGCCTAAACTATATGGAAATTTCTTGAGGAACGCTTTCCAAATTATTCCTTGAAAAATCTAGATGAAATTCTCCATAAGTCAATTGCCTTGAGTAAGATGAATACTAGTGATCCTATGTTTGGTGATCGTCTATTTGAACTTACAAATCTTATGCATGCCAAAGGAGATGTTGGAATTATTGGTGATATTATTTCCGAAGCTATAAGAATTCATAAGCAAGATCATTGTCAAACTCACTCTAATGAATTACTCTCCCTAGGACTTGATCCACCACATGACGATGTTGAACATGGATACTATGATGAGGATGATGATAGTGACTTCGATCTTGATGATGCAATGAGACATTTTGGTCTTATGGAAAATCTTCGGGATATATGTCAGGAGGAAAGGAATGGGTTCTTGACAGTGGATGTACCGATCACATGACCGGAGATAAAGACATGTTTCGTGAGCTTGCTAAAAATGATAGTCCTCGAAAGTATGTCACTTTCGGTGACAACTCAAAGGGTAAGGTAGTTGGCCTCGGTAAGGTGGCCATCTCACATGATAGCTCCATTCAGAATGTTATGCTCGTTGAATCTCTTGGCTACAACTTACTTTCAGTATCTAGACTTGCTGATTTCGGTTTCAATGTCCTATTTACTGAAGTAGATTGCCAAGTGTTTCGTTGAGACAATCATAAAATGGTCTTTACTGGTATACGTAGAGGTGATCTTTACATTGTTTATTTATCTAAAAAGGCTCAACCTAAAACTTGCTTCATTGCTAAATCCTCAAAAGGTTGGTTATGGCATAGACGACTAGGTCACATTGGCATGAGAAACCTTGACAAGCTTATTAAAGGGAATCATATCCTTGGTGTTAACGATGTCATATTTGATAAGGATAGACTTTGCAGTGCTTGTCAAGCAGGTAAACAGGTTGGAGGAAGGCATCCCGTGAAAAACATCATGACCACAAGGAGGCCACATGAGCTACTTCACATGGATCTTTTTGGCCCCAACGCTTACAAGAGTCTCGGTGGAAATTTCTTTGGTCTAGTTATAGTTGATGATTTTTCAAGATTTACATGGGTGTTCTTTCTCGATGATAAATCGCAGGTCCAAAAGATCTTCAAAAACTTCGCCAGGAAGGCTCAAAATCAGTTTGAAGTAACGATCAAGAAGGTTAACGGAACGGAGTTCAAGAACGCAAACATGGACACCTTTCTTGACGAAGAAGGGATTTCGCACGAGTTCTCGGCTACGTACACACCTCAACAAAATGGAGTTGTTGAGAGGAAGAACAGGACGCTCATCGAAATGGCGAGAACGATGCTTGATGAGTACAAGACGCCGAAGCACTTTTGGGCAGAAGCGGTTGAGACAGCTTGTCATGCAACAAATCGCTTGTATCTTCACAAGCTACTCAGCAAGACGACATACGAGCTCCTCACCGGTAACAAACCCCAAGTTGGATACTTCCGAGTATTCGGCTCAAAGTGCTACATTCTTGATAAGCATCGTCGTTCTAAATTTGCTCCTAAGTCTCATGAAGGTTTCCTACTAGGTTATGGCTCAAACTCTCACACTTACCGTGTCTACAACAATTTCACCCGAAAGGTTGAAGAGACGGTAGATGTGAAGTTTGATGAATCTAACGGCTCGCAAGTAGAGCAATTGCCAATTGATGTAGGAGACAAAGATCCCTCGGAAGCAATCCAAGACTTGTCTATTGGCAAGATTCGTCCAACGGAGGTGAAGGAGAGTACCTCGTCCGTCCAAGTGGAAGCTTCTACCTCACGACAAGACGAACCAAGAGTTGATACGGAAGCATCCACAAGTGGGACACACCAAGATGAAGAAAATGAGGAAGTGCATCAAGATGAACGTCAACAACCTCCTTCTCCACCACGACAGGAGAACGACAATGCCAACAATGAAGAAGGCCAAGAAGAAGAACAAGATGAAGAAGAAGTTCAACCAAGAACCAAGCAAAAGCTTTCACGAGTTCGAGCAAGAATTGCTAAAGACCATCCCGTCGAGCAAATCTACCATGATATTCAAACCGGGAGAATCACTCGCTCTAAAACTCGTTTAGCTAACTTTTGTGAAAACTATTCTTTCATCTCAAGCATTGAACCTATGAAGGTCGAAGAAGCATTGGAAGATCCGGATTGGATAAATGCTATGCATGAAGAGCTACACAACTTTGAGAGGAATCAAGTTTGGACATTGGTTGAGAAGCCCGACAACAACCACAATATCATCGGTACCAAATGGCTGTTTCGCAACAAGCAAGATGAAGATGGACAAGTAGTTTGCAACAAAGCACATCTCGTCGCCCAAGGCTACACAAAAGTCGAAGGTATGGACTATGGTGAGACTTACGCTCCCGTTGCTAGACTTGAGTCCATTCGCATCTTACTTGCCTATGCTAATCACCATGATATCACCTTGTACCAAATGGAAATTAAAAGTGCCTTTCTAAATGGTGAAATAGAGGAGGAAGTTTATGTTAAGCAACCAAATCATGTTTACAAACTTCACAAAGCCTTTTATGGTCTTAAACAAGCTCCTAGAGCATGGTATAAATGCTTGACCAAGTTCCTTATTGAAAAAGGCTTTGAAATTGGAAAAATAGATTCTACTCTTTTTACTAAAAGGTCAATGGAGAACTGTTTGTGTGCCAAATCTATGTTGATGATATTATATTTGGTTCCACTAACCCTCATTTTAGTGAAAAGTTTGGGAAGCTAATGTCGGAGAAGTTTGAGATGTCTATGATGAGTGAACTCAAATTCTTTCTTGGTTTGCAAATCAAGCAAACTAAGGAAGGTACCTTTGTCTCCCAAACGAAGTACACCAAGGACCTATTCAAGAAGTTCAATATGCAAGAATGCAAAGGTATGACTACACCCATGCCTACTAGTGGACATCTTGACTTGACCAAAGATGGTGAACCGGTTGATCAAAAGGTTTATCGCTCTATGATTGGTTCATTGTTATATCTATGTGCTTCACGTCCCGATATCATGCTAAGTGTGTGCATGTGTGCATGATATCAAGCTGCTCCTAAAGAATGTCATCTTAAGGCCATGAAAAGGATAGTGAGATACTTAATCCATACACCAAATTTTGGCATTTGGTATCCTAAGAGGGCTTCTTTCGATCTTGTTGGCTACTCCGACTCGGACTATGCCGGTGACAAGGTTGATAGAAAGTCCACTTCGGGTACTTGTCAATTTCTTGGTAGATCTCTTGTGTCTTGGTCTTCCAAGAAACAAAACTCGGTATCCTTATCCACCGCCGAAGCGGAATACATTGCCGCTGGTTCATGTTGTGCTCAATTACTTTGGATGACCCAAACTCTTAAAGATTATGGGATATATGTGAAACATGTTCCATTTCTTTGTGACAATGAAAGTGCTATCAAAATTGGTCATAATCACGTACAACATTCTCGAACTAAGCATATTGAAGTTCGTCATCATTTCATTCGAGACCATGTTGCTAAGGGTGACATTAATCTTAAGCATGTTTGCACCGAAAAGCAATCATTGGATATATTCACTAAACCTCTTGATGACAAAGTGTTTTGCAGGTTGAGAAGAGAATTGAACATCATAGATGCTTCAAACTTGGAGTAGAAACTCCATTGGATACATGCAAGACATGAGCTTATGACTAATCCTTGATATGTCTCTTATGATGAAAATCTTATGTCTTGGATATATTTGCATCTTGCATGTTATATAACCCATGTAGGTACTTGGTTGAATCAAATTCCACGAGATTGTAATCTACTCACATCTTGAGCAATCTCTACATTACCAAGTCTCTACACTATGGTGGTTGAAGACAAGGAAGCACGGAACCACTCAAACATATCCTTTGACAAATTCTACGTTGAGCTTCATGATTGTCATTTTTGGATACACAAGTGCTCTTCCTTGCAAGAACTAACCCATGTAGGTAGATGGACTCAAATTCCAAGTGGTGCTCCCAACTCTTGATAAGCTACATCAACCTTGAGCAACCCACACAAGTTCAATTACATGGTCAACACCACCAACCAAGGTATGTTATTCCATCTTAGAGAAGCTTTACTCTGAGTCATGAGCTAAAGCAGCTCGACAAGATGTGAATACATCAAGATGCTTAAACAAAAAATGGTAACCCCATTTTGAGCTTAAACGATGAGTATGACCTATGATCAAGTGATCTCACTTGACTCCTAAGTCAATATACTCTAACATAGGTGACTTTGTCGCCGACCATCTCTAGTTGAAGTTCCCTCGAGCTCTTTTCTGTGCTTTTGCATTTGACTCATGCATATCTGTTTCCCCTTTCAAAAACAAACTTCATCTAGATTTCTTTCTGTTTGCTCTGCGTTTCCTGCATCCAATTCATTGCATATCTTTCAGTAAATTCCTTGCATATCTGTGTGAGATCTTACTAGTCTAGTGAGCTGAGGTGACAAGTGTTTCCTCTGCAATGAACTCGGTTTCACCGATCTGTTGTTTTCGGTCCAACCAATCCTTTCGGTACAAGCGAAGCATACCACTCGGTGCCACCGATTTCACAACAAGAAAAATAGTTTGCCACTTGTTCTGTGTTTCTTCTGATCTAGCTCCACTCAATGAATCTTGTCCTCTACAAGCATCACATTTATATAAATGCTTTGTGCTGTGACTCAAGGATCAAACCCTTCTTGGAAATTGATGTCAAAGGGGGAGAGAGAGATCACATCAAAGCTTATCACTTCCAAAAGGGAGAGAGCATTACTTCCACAGGGGGAGAAAGAGATCTCCAGGGGGAGAGAATACTCAAGTAGAAAGTATTTCTCAAGGATCCCAGATGCTTGGTGTTCAAGAGGAGAGATGCCACATGTCTTCTTGTAAGGAAATACATGTTCATATGTGCTTATTTGCTTTAGCTCTGTTCATTTATATCTTTCAGCTCTGATTTTCTGTTCCCTATCTTCTCCCAGTATCCCATGCTAGATTTAGGGGAGCAAGACATCTAAGGGAAAGAAATCATTTAAATTCATTACATATCTTTACCCTTGGGGACATGTCTAATCCAATGTGGTACTTGGTACTCACTCTCTACATGTCATCCCAGTCTTGGTACTCTTGTGGTTTCTTCTGTTTGCTCTGGCTAGTAGATGTACCTGTGTTATCTAACCTTGTTTGTGCAGGTTCATTCCATCCTAAGCCAACTCAATACTACAAGGTAAGTATATGCATCACAATCATGTGTATGAGGAATTCTTGCTGATGTACATACTGTTTGCAAGAAGGACTCATGAGCATGAAGGTATTTTTCTTTAATATTCTTTGCTCTGATGCATATGGCCAAGATACATGTAACACTTTGCCTACTCTATCATGATTATGCTCTCACATGCTTCTATATTCCATATTCACATGATTGCATACATGTAGGGGGAGCCTATGCTTGTTACATGTCTTTCCAAAGCTTTACTTGCCATTCTTTGTATCTTTATCTAAAGCTTTGATATATGTTGTCATCAATTACCAAAAAGGGGGAGATTGAAAGCACAAGTGCTCCCTAGGTGCTTTTGGTAATTAATGTCAACATATCTCTTGTTGGACTAAAACTTTTATCTAGTATGTTTCAGATAAGTTCAACAATGGAGTTGCATGGACTAAAGGATGTGGGAACTCCTTTAAGATGCTAAGGACAAAGGATTGGCTCAAGTTTCAAGCTCAAGACTCTTCATTTTATATTTTAGTGATCCAAGATCACATTGAGTCTATAGGAAAAGCCAATACTATCAAGAAGGGATGAGGTGTTGCTTAATGAGTTTCTTGCTCCACAGTGCTTAGTGATATGCTCCAAAACCCTCAACTACTATCCCACTTCGACACATATGACCTAAACCTAAAGTCAAACTCGGCACCACCGATTCTTTCTATCCGGCGCCACCGAGTTCAGATGTCATAGCCACTGACACAAACCCTAGGCAAATCGGTCTCATCGATAGGGATCTCGGTCTCACCGAGATGGGATTGTAATCTCTCTATGTATGTCCATTACCAAAATCGGTCTCACCGAGTTTGAGCAATCGGTACTACCGAGATTACAATGCAAACTCTCTGGTTAACTTATTACCAAAATCGGTCCCACCGAGTTTGAGTAATCGGTCCCACCGAGTTTGCCTGACCAACTCTCTGGTTAGCTAATTACCAAAATCGGTCTCACCGAGTTTGTGTAATCGGTCTCACCGAGATTACGTTATGCCCTAACCCTAACCATATCGGTCCTACCGAGTTGCATGTCGGTCCCACCGAAATCACTAACGATCACTAGGTTTACTGAATCAGTCCGACCGAGTTTGTTGATTCGGTCCCATCGAGTTTGGTAAATTGTGTGTAACGGTTAGATTTTGTGTGGAGGCTATATATACCCCTCCACCTCCTCTTCATTCGTGGAGAGAGCCATCAGAACAAACCTACACTTCCAACTTACCAGTTCTGAGAGAGAACCACCTACTCATGTGTTGAGGCCAAGATATTCCATTCCCACCATATGAATCTTGATCTCTAGCCTTCCCCAAGTTGCTTTCCATTCAAATCTTCTTTCCACCAGATCCAAATCGTATGAGAGAGAGTTGAGTGTTGGGGAGACTATCATTTGAAGCACAAGAGCAAGGAGTTCATCACCAACACACCATTTGTTACTTCTTGGAGAGTGGTGTCTCCTAGATTGGCTAGGTGTCACTTGGGAGCCTCCGACAAGATTGTGGAGTTGAACCAAGGAGTTTGTAAGGTCAAGGAGATCGCCTACTTCGTGATGATCTATCGCTAGTGAGGCAAGTCCTTCATGGGTGACGGCCATGGTGGGATAGACAAGGTTGCTTCTTCGTGGACCCTTCATGGGTGGAGCCCTCCGTGGACTCGCGCAACCGTTACCCTTCATGGGTTGAAGTCTCCATTAACGTGGATGTACAATAGCACCACCTACTGGAACCACGACAAAAACATCCGTGTCTCCCAAGTGACACCTAGCCAATCTAGGAGACACCACTCTCCAAGAAGTAACAAATGGTGTGTTGATGATGAACTCCTCGCTCTTGTGCTTCAAATGATAGTCTCCCCAACACTCAACTCTCTCTCACAGGATTTGGCTTTGGTGGAAAGAAGATTTGAATGGAAAGCAACTTGGGGAAGACTAGAGATCAAGATTCATATGGTAGTAATGGAATATCTTTGTCTCAACACAAGTGTAGGTGGTTCTCTCTCAGAAAACGTATGTTGGAAGTGTAGGCTTGTTCTGATGGCTCTCTCCACGAATGAAGAGTGGGTGGAGGGGTATATATAGCCTCCACACAAAATCTATCCGTTACACACAACTTACCAATCTCGGTGGGACCGAAATGAGAAACTCGGTCGAACCGATTCAGCAAATGATGTGACCGTTAGGATTTTCGGTGGGACCGACATGCAACTCGGTAGGACCGATATGATTAGGGTTAGGGCATAATGTAATCTCGTTGAGAACGATTACACAAACTCGGTGAGACCGATTTTGGTAATAAGCTAACCAGAGAGTTGGTCGGGCAAACTCCGTGGGACCGATTCGCTCATCTCGGTAAGACCGAAATGTTACGAAAACGAAACAGAGAGTTTGCATTGTAATCTTGGTGGGACCGATCGCTCATCTCGGTTTGACCGAAACGTTACGAAGGGAAACAGAGAGATTACAACCCCATCTCGATGAGACCAGGATCCCTATTGACGAGACCGATTTGACTAGGGTTTGTGGCAGTGGCTATGATATCTGAACTCGGTGGCGCCGGATAGGAAGAATCCGTGGGGCCGAGTTTGACTTATGGTTTAGGTCATATGTGGATATGAGAAAGTAGTTGAGGGCTTTGGATCATATCACTAAGCATTTTTAGCAAGAAAACCATTAAGCAACACCTCACCCCTCCTTGATAGTATTGGCTTTTCCTAAAGACTCAATGCGATCTTGGATCACTAAACTAAAAAATGTAGAGTCTTGTGCTTTGAGCTTGAGCCAATCCTTTTATCCTTAGCATTTTGAGGGATCCACTTTTCTCATCCATGCCATGCCAATCATTGAGCTTTCCTGAAATATTTATCTTGAAGTAGCATTAGCTCAATGAGATATATGTTGTTAGGAATTACCAAAACCACCCAGGGATAGTTGCACTTTCATCATCGTTGATGGCTTTTCAAGAATTACGTGGGTGTTCTTTCTTGATGATAAATCACAGGTCCAAAATATCTTAAAGAACTTCGCTAGGAAGGCCCAAAACCAATTCAAAGTGAATATCAAGAAGGTTTGAAGCGACAACGAAATGGAGTTCAAGAACGCCAATGTGGATACCTTTCTTGACGAAGAAGGGATTTCACATGAGTTCTCGACTATGTACACACCTCAACAAAACGGAGTTGTTGAGAGGAAGAACTGGACACTTATTGAGATGGCAAGAACAATGCTTGATGAGTACAAGATGTCAAGACACTTTTGGGCAGAAGCGGTTGAGACAACTTGTCATGCTACAAATTGACTATACCTTCACAAGCTTCTTGGCAAGACAGCATACGAGCTTCTCACTGGTAACAAACCCCAAGTTGGATACTTTCGAGTATTTGGCTCAAAGTGTTACATTCTTGGTAAGCATTGTCGTTCGACATTTGCCCCTAAATCTCATGAAGGTTTCCTACTCGGTTAGGGCACAAACTCTCACACTTATCGTGTCTACAACAATTTCACCCGAAAGGTTGAAGAGACGGTAGATGTGAAGTTTGATGAATCTAATGGCTCGCAAGTAGAGCCATTGCCAATTGATGTAGGAGACAAAGATCCTTCGGAAGCAATACAAGATTTGACCCTTGGCAAGATTCTCCCAAAGGAGGTGAAGGAGAGTACTGATACGTCTCCAACGTATCTATAATTTTTGATTGTTCCATGCTATTATATTACCCCTTTTGGATGTTTATGGGCTTTATTTTACACATTTATATCATTTTTGGGACTAACCTACTAACCGGAGGCCCAACCCATATTGCTGTTTTTTTGCCTATTTTAGTATTTCGAAGAAAAGGAATATCAAACGGAGTCCAAACGGAATGAAACCTTTGAGAGCGTGATTTTTGGAACGAACGTGATCCAGAGGACTTGGAGTGCAAGTCAAGAACCAGCTGAGGCTCCCACAAGATAGGAGGGCGCCCCCCCTATAGGGCGTGCCCCCCTGTCTCGTGGGCCCCTCGGGCGTCCACCGACGTACTTCTTCCTCCTATATATACCTACGTACCCCAAAAACATCCAGGAGCAAGACGAAACACAATTTCCACCACTATAACCTTCTGTATCCGCGAGATCTCATCTTGGAGCCTTTGCCGGCACTCTGCCGGAGGGGGAATCGACCACGGAGGGCTTCTACATCAACATCCTTGCCCCTCCGATGAGTTGTGAGTAGTTTACCACAGACCTACGGGTCCATAGTTATTAGCTAGATGGCTTCTTCTCTCTTTTTAGATCTCAATACAATGTTCTCCCCCTCTCTGGTGGAGATCTATTCGATGTAAACTCTTTTTGCGGTGTGTTTGTCGAGATCCGATGAATTGTGGGTTTATGATCAAGTTTATCTATGAATAATATTTGAATCTTTTCTGAATTCTTTTATGTGTGATTGAGTTATCTTTGCAAGTCTCTTCGAATTATCAGTTTGGTTTGGCCTACTAGATTGATCTTTCTTGCCATGGGAGAAGTGCTTAGCTTTGGATTCAATCTTGCGGTGTCCTTACCCAATGACAGAAAGGGTTGCAAGGCACGTATTGTATTGTTGCCATCGAGGATAACAAGATGGGGTTTATATCATATTGCTTGAGTTTATCCCTCTACATCATGTCATCTTGCCTAATGCGTTACTCTGTTCTTATGAACATAATACTCTAGATGCAGGCAGAAGTCAGTCGATGTGTGGAGTAATAGTAGTAGATACATGCAGGAGTCGGTCTACTTGTTGCGGACGTGATGCCTATATGCATGATCATGCCTAGATAATCTCATAATTATTCGCTTTTTTATCAATTGCTCGACAGTAATTTTTTCACCCACCGTAATACTTATGCTATCTTGAGAGAAGCTACTAGTGAAACCTATGGCCCCCGGGTCTATCTCTTATCATATTTGCTTCCAATTTAATTTTATTTGCATCTTTAATTTTTGCATCTATATTATAAAATACCAAAAATATATTTGTCTTATCTCACTATCTTTATTATATCTCACTTTCGCAAGCGGTCGTGAAGGGATTAACAACCCCTTTATTGCGTTGGTTGCGAGTTCTTTGTTTGTTTGTGTAGGTGCGTGGGACTTTTGAGGAGCCTCCTACTGGATTGATACCTTGGTTCTCAAAAACTGAGGGAAATACTTACGCTACTATTGCTGCATCACCCTCTCCTCTTCGAGGAAAACCAACGCAAGCTCAAGACGTAGCAAGAAGGATTTCTGGCGCCGTTGCCGGGGAGGTCTTCGCTCAAGTCAAGACATACCAAGTACCCATCACAAACCCATCTCCCTCGCATTTACATTATTTGCCATTTGACTCTCGTTTTCCTCTCCCCCACTTCACCCTTGTCGTTTTATTCGCCCTCTCTTTACCAATCTCCTCTCTTTTCGCTTGCCTTTTTCCGTTCGCCATGGCTAGTCCTCCTATCCTTATTCTAACTCCCGAACAAGAAATTCTTAATTTTAAGCCAAGGGAGAGAGAAAATTTAAAAGATGCTTGGCATAGAATTTGCAATGCCCAATATAAAGCTACTAGGAAGCTTGCTACTTCCGTTCTTCTCCGCAATTTTTATGTAGGCATTACTCCTTGGAATAGATGTGTTCTTGATATTGCTACCGGTGGTGATTTCATGAGTAGCCATACGTTTGATGCTTATAATGCTATGTTAGATTTGTTTGGCCCACCACCTCTTTTAATCAATGGAACTGTGAAAGTGCAACTATCCCTAGGTGGTTTTGGTAATTCATAACAACATATATCTCATTGAGCTAATGCTATTCCAAGACTATTATTTCAGGAAAGCTCAATGAATGGCATGGCATGGATGATCAAAGTGGATCCCTCAAAATATTAAGGACATAGGATTGGCTCAAGCTCAAAAGTTCAAGACTCTACATTTTACATTTTAGTGATCCAACATCACATTGAGTCTATAGGAAAAGCCAATACTATCAAGGAGGGATGAGGTGTTGCTTAATGAGCCTCTTGCTTCAAGTGCTTAGTGATATGCTCCAAAAACCCTCAATTACTTTCTCACATCCACATATGACCTAAACCTAAAGTCAAAATCGGTCCCACCAATTCTTTCTATCCAGCGCCACCGAGTTAAATTGTCATAGCCACTGCCACAAACCCTAGGCAAATCGGTCTCACCGATAGGGATCTCGGTCTCACCGAGATGGGATTGTAATCTCTCTGATTCCCTTCGTAACGTTTCGGTCTAACCGAAGTGAGCGATCGGTCCCACCAAGATTGCAATGTAAAATCTTTGTTTCCCTTTCGTAATGTTTCGGTCTCACCAAAAAGAGCGAATCGGTCCCACCGAGTTTACCTGACCAACTCTCTGGTTAGCTAATTACCAAAATCGGTCTTACCGAGTTTGTATAATCGGTCTCACCGAGATTACGTTATGCCCTAACCCTAACCATATCGGTCCTACCGAGTTGCATGTCGGTCCCACCGAAAATCCTAACGGTCACTAGATTTGCTGAATCGGTCCAACCGAGTTTATCAATTAGGTCCCACCGAATTTGGCAAGTTATGTGTAACGGTTAGATTTTGTGTGGAGGCTATATATACCCCCCCACCTCCTCTTCATTCGTGGAGAGAGCCATCAGAACGAACCTACACTTCCAACTTACCATTTCTGAGAGAGAACCACCTACTCATGTGTTGAGGCCAAGATATACCATTCCTACCATATGAATCTTGATCTCTAGCCTTCCCAAAGTTGCTTTCCACTCAAATCTTCTTTCCACCAGTTCCAAATCCTATGAGAGTGAGTTGAGTGTTGGGGAGACTATCATTTGAAGCACGAGAGCAAGGAGTTCATCATCAACGCACCATTTGTTACTTCTTGGAGAGTGGTGTCTCCTAGATTGGCTAGGTGTCACTTGGGAGCCTCCGACAAGATTGTGGAGTTCAACCAAGGAGTTTGTAAGGGCAAGGAGATCGCCTACTTCGTGAAGATCTACCGCTAGTGAGGCAAGTCCTTCGTGGGCGATGGCCATGGTGGGATAGACAAGGTTGCTTCTTCGTGGACCCTTCGTGGGTGGAGCCCTCCGTGGACTCGCGCAACCGTTACCCTTCGTGGGTTGAAGTCTCCATCAACGTGGATGTACGATAGCACCACCTATCGGAACCATGACAAAAACATCCGTGTCTCCAATTGCGTTTGAATCCTCCTAAACCCTTCCCTTTACATTCTTGCAAGTTGCATGCTTTAATTTCCGCTGCTCATATACTCTTTGCATGCTTGCTTGATTTGTGTGAAGATTGCTTGACTTGTGCAAAATAGCAAAAATCTGCCAAAGTCTAAAATTGGGAAAAGGTTAAGTTTTTAATTGGTCAAGTAGTCTAATCACCCCCCTCTAGACATACTTCAAGGTCCCACAAGTGGTATCAGAGCTTTGGTCTCCATTTGCTTTGATTTCCATAGCTTTTGGTGGTCATAGGCTTGGTTTCACAACCGAGGAGAGTATGGCATCTAGCGAGGGAAATTATCACCGTAGAGGTCCTTACTTTGATGGTACTAATTTTGCTAGTTGGAAATATAAGATGAAAATGCATATTCTCGGACATAACCCCGCCGTTTGGGCTATTGTTTGTATTGGCTTGCAAGGTGAATTCTTTGATGGGAGAGAGTCGAACCATGAAGCTAATGCGGATGAATTGAAGATGCTGCAATACAACGCTCAAGCTTGTGATATCCTCTTCAATGGCTTGTGCCCCGAGGAATTCAACAAAATCAGCCGTCTTGAGAATGCAAAGGAAATTTGGGATACTTTGATTGATATGCATGAAGGTATCGACTCCGTCAAGGAATCCAAGCTGGATGTGCTCCAAAGTCAGCTTGACAAGGTCAAAATGAAGGATGGTGAAGGTGTCGCTGAAATGTACTCTAGGCTTGCTCTTATCACAAATGAGATTGCCGGCTTAGGAAGTGAAGAGATGACCGACAGATTCATCATCAAGAAGATCCTAAGAGCATTGGATGGAAAGTATGATACCGTGTGCACACTGATCCAAATGATGCCAAATTACAAAGATCTAAAGCCAACGGAAGTCATTGGAAGAATTGTTGCTCATGAGATGTCACTCAAGGATAAGGAGGAACTTCACAACAAGTCAAGTGGTGCTTACAAAGCCTCATGTGAAGCCCCCACATCATCAAGTGAGAAACAAACCTTCAATGAAGAATTGAGCTTAATGGTGAAGAACTTCAACAAATTCTACAAGAGTAAAAGCAAAGAAAGAAGCTCCAAGTCAAGGTCCTACAACGACAAAAGATCTTCTAGTCGAGAGCGCAATTGCTACAATTGTGGGAGACCCGGACACTACTCCAATGAGTGTACGGCACCCTACAAAAGAAGAGAAGATTCTCCAAAAAGAAGAAGTAGAAGAGAAGAATCACCACCAAGGGAGAGAAGGAGAGATGATCGTTATGAACGAAGACCCTCACGGAGAAGCAAGGATTCAGAAAGGAAGGACAAGTCATCAAAGAGCTACACAAAACAAAGACATCAAGCTCATGTTGGTGAATGGGTATCTGGCTCCGACTCCGACAATCACTCCGAGAGAAGTTATCACTCCGACTCCGAATATACTCAAGATGAAGGTGTTGCCGGTCTAGCACTTGTGTCAACCAACTCCTACGACATATTTGATTCACCAAATGAAGGAATTGGAAGATGCTTCGTGGCCAAAGGCCCAAAGGTAACACATCCCGAGTATGTTGATTTCAATAGTGATGAAGATGACTTGCTAGGCGATGATGATCTACTTATTGACAACTCTAGTAGTGAATACTATGATGAAACGTCAATTAATCATGCTAATCAAGATAAAACGAATGACAATGATAAGGAGAATATTGAGCTTCTAACTAAAGAACTAAACACTCTTAAGTTAGCTCATGAAACTATCTTCGAAGATCATCGAGAACTTTTAAGGGCTCATGAGAAGTTACGCTTTGAAAAGCTCAATCTTGAGCAAGAGCATGAGTTCTTAAAGGAAATCAATGACGATCTTCGTAAGAAAAGTTCTTCTTACATTGCCAAGCGTTTACTCTTATCTACTTACATGCCTCAAGTCAAGTCTAGTAACAAGAACAAGAAGGATTCTTCCTCTAGTAGTAACAATAATAATGCCAAATCCAATATTGTTGCTTCTAGTAGTTCTCTTGATTCCACTAATGATTCTCTTAGCCAAGTTACACTTGAGCAAGAAAATAGCTTATTGAAGGGAATTATAGAGAAAGGTGTATACAAGAGCCTTGCCGGGAGTAAGCAATTCGAGGAGATTGTACGCAAGCAAGGAAGGCACCGGAATAATCAAGGTGTTGGTTTTGAACGAAAGTTCAATGCCAATGGAGTTGAGTGGGAAGAAGATCAATACCCCAAGACGAAGTTTGTCCCTCAACAAGAGAAGTATGATCCTACTTCCTTCAAGGGAACACAAGCACAAGATGATCTTCCACCACAAGACCACAAGAACAAAGGCAAGGACAAGCTTCAAGAGGAGATTGATGCATTTGAAGAAGAACCTAAGGCCTTGGTCAAGTGGGTTCCCAAGACTACGTCAAGTTCTACTTCATCAAGTACAACTACAACTCCAAGGATTCCCATCAAGATGATGTGGATCCCGAAGAAGAAGAACTAGAGAGTTCTTGAGGGTGACTCCGCCAACATTCGTCACTCATATCATTATGGCAAGGACAAGTGCAATCAACTTTCATATCTTGCACTAGTTCAAGGAGTCACAAACCCTCATGTTGGTAAGGCAAGGGACAAGGTAACCTAATGTTTTCATGGACATCATCTTGTGTGTGCATCACTCTATGTCTATGTATATTCTTGTTTGTTCCTTGTGGGACTAACTCATGTAGGTATTGAAAGTGCAACTCACTCCAAAGGATTGCTCCAAATGATCTACATCAACATTGAGCATCCACATCTTCAACACCTACATGAAGTCATGATCGACCAAACCCAAGGTTAGTTCATCCCTCTAAGGGGGGATCTCACATCTAGGGGGAGCTTAACTCTAAGAATTGAGTCAAAGCAACTCTAATGATGTGAACACATCAATGCATTATGAAAAAGTGGTAACCCCACTTGAGCTTAAACGATGAGTATGACCTATGATCAAATGTTCTCATTTGACTCCTAAGTCAATATACTCATATATAGATGACCTAGTCATCGTCAATTGTTTGATAGATGCTAGAATTGGTTGTGCATGCTTTGCCACATATTTTATTTGCCATTTTATTGTGTGAGCATGTTGGTTGCATATTTAACTCATTCAAGGACATCCACTTGTTGTTTTGATTGTTTGGTTTCTTTTTCTTTTGCCAAGTGGATGGACAAGAATGCCTAAGAACCTTCTCTAGCTATCCATGCTTTTCTCGTCTCCAACTCTATTCATGCTACATCACAAAATTTGATCAAGTCAGATTCGAACCACTCTGTGTGAGGAGCACTCGGAGTCCCCGATTCGTCATGGACTTAAACTTCCAAAACTTCTTTGTGATTTTCGGTCCAACCGATTCTTCCATTTCGGTCATACAGAGATCACTAAGTCGATCTAGGTTTTCAATCTCGGTGCAACCTATTTGAACTTTTCGGTCTCACCGAGTTGCTATAACTGTCAACAATTATGCATATCAGTGCCACCGAGTTGTTCCACTCGGTCACACCGACAGTGTCATGCTATATATACTCACGGGACAAAATTTGGAAACTTTCTCCAAACCTCTTCGCCCGCGCATAGCTCGCTCTGCCTCCTAGGTCTCCGGATCGTCGACTTCATCGCCAGCCGCCTCCTGTCGCTGGTCTCCGCCGCCGTCAACGAATTTCTTCTCCGCCATTGCCGCCGTAGCGAGTTCATCGCCGAACTAGGGTATGAACTCGATCACAGTGCTATCCTCATCTAATTCTCAGCACATTGTGTTCATTATGATTCTTGCCATGATTGAAACACCTCTATCTAGTCAAAACAATGCTTAGAATAGATGCGATTTGAAAATTTAGGGTTAGGTTTCCGCCGAAACCATCTCGGACCCACCGAGTTGAAAAACTTGGTCCCACCGATTCGGCTAACGCGATTGCACTAGTAACTCTCGGTCCGACCGAGAATTGCTAATCGGTGTGACCGATTTTGAAACTTTGTGAAACCCTAGCAGTCTCGGTGCCACCGAACTGTGACTCGGTCTAACCGAGATCACATGTTTAGGTTCCAAAAGCTGCTTCGGTATCAACGAGTTTGAAATTCGGTTGATCCGAGATGCTTTCTGTGGAAAACTAAAACTAAGTTTTTGAATCATTCTTTTGCAAAAATCTCTGCATTTTGTGATGCTCATCCATTCTATCTCATCTATAACTGTTCACAGGGTCAGCAGTCAGTGTTTCCAGCATGTCAGACCAAAGTGATAGTCAGAACAGGGAAGAAGAGTAGATTCACATGAGTGAGGGCACTAGTCCCTCTAGCACTTCAGATGATGGCAGCAGAAGCACTCCTAGCAATCTGCCTAAAGCAGCCACAAGAGCCAGAAGAAAGAGAACCTCAGACTCTGAGGATGAGGACTATGTGGCAGCTGAAGATGAGGCTACTTCCAAGAAGGTAGTGCTCAAAAAGGAGTATGGCTCAGCAAAGACCACAAAGCCTGGACTTAATAGGAAGGTTCCTGCCAAGAGGACACCTGTGCTGAGGGTCAGAGGATCAACACAAGTACCTGCAAAAGATGATCCCATAGAGCCATCTGTAGAAGGAAAGAAGAGGAAGGAAAGGGTCAAAAATACCATGGCCAGAGTTGTTGGTCAACCTTCCATGATGGAAGAGGAGGAGGAAGAAGAGGTTGCTGCACCAGCACCCAAGGCACAAAAGCTGATGGGTGTTGCTATAAGGTCAGGGGATGCAACATGAAAGCCCAAGGAAGCACCCAAAGCTGCCTCCAAGGCCAAGAGTGCACCAACGAGGAATACCAGGAGTATACCAGCTGCTGAGAAGAACAAGGCCCCAGTGCCTGAAGTTGCTGCTGAGGAAGATGATGAAGGACAAGTCCTGAGGAAGCTCAAACCCAAGATTCCAGACCACAATGATGCTCATTCTGTGGCTGAGGACATGAATATCAGGAGAGACTTAGGGTTGAGGCTATGGAGAATGACAGATCCATATGCCACCAGGAGAAGGACTGCTATTGATTATAGGTTCCATACAAAGGAACAGCAAGACTTCTATGAGACAATCTTGTTGGACAAGAAGCCTATAGTATGTGATATGAGGCGGGTCGACTGGACCTACATAAAGGAGAATGAAGAACACTATCCTGGAGTGTATGACAGCTTTAGTGCATGTGGAGTTGCAGATTTTGTTGGGAAGAAGCTCACCAACTGGACTGATGAGCTCATTATGCAATTCTACTCCACAGCACATTTCTATCCAGATGGCAGGATAGTTTGGATGTCTGAAGGTACGAGATACCAGTCAACCATTGAGGAGTGGGCAAATCTAATCAATGCCTCAAAGGAGAGTGAAGATGACTTGGACGTTTATGCCAAGAAGAAGATGGGACATAATTCTATGTCACATATGTACAAGGAGATCCCAGACAAAGCTCTTGAGACTTTCAAGTTTGGGTCAGTCCATTTTCTTCTGTCAGGGCTGCCAACAATCAACTGGATCCTAAGGCACACTCTTTTGCCCAAGTCAGGTGACCACAACATGATCAGAGGGCATGCAATAAACTTGCTACATATATTTGATGTGCCACCGAAATTCAAGGTCATGAGCCTCATGGTTGAGACTATCAAGAGGACTGCAGCAGACCAAAAGAGGAGTTGTGGATATGCCCCACAAATTCAGGAGTTGATTAACTCAAAGATGGGCACAGGAAAATATATGTTGGATAAGGAACACTTTGCTCTCTATCCATACTTTGAGGATAATCAAGTTGTGATGAATGAGAATGAACCATCATCAATACAAGCTCAAGAGAAGAAGGAGAAAGCAAAGAGAGAGAAGGCTACCAAGATGCCAACTCAAGAGGAGGCATCTGATTACTTTTTAAAGAACAAGAAGGAGCAGCTTGGTTACTTGATAGCATCAACACGGAGGGTTGAGAAGGGGTTAGCCACCCTAACTCAAAACCAGGAGAGCCTGGAAAGAATCATGGAACAAAAATTCTATGATCTAGATGTCAAAGGAACTGAGATTCAGTCAGTTGTGGAGCAGCTACAGGAAGACATGCAGGAGAGGAAGGGCAGGACAACTACTGATGCATTTTCCAGAGTACCTCGAGCTCAGAGATCAGCTGCAGTGCTAGTGACAGACACCAGAGCCACTTCATCTGCACCAGCTACAGCTCCTACAGCTCTAGTGCAACCAGCTTCAGCACCCACACCTCCAGCTCCATCTACATCAACTGATGCTTTCTTCCTTGGCGTTCTATCTACACCACCACCTGAAGACCAAGCCTGAGAGTCGATCTAGTACTATGCATTTTCTATGAACTTTTTGGTAACTTGTTGCCAAAGGGGGAGAAAAAAATGAATAGATCATAGGCTTCAAGAGAGTGTGTTGCTTTTGTTCTCTCTTTCTTTTGTGGTTGAACCTTATTTGCTTGTTTGAGATACTCTATGCTATTATCTGTGAGACATTGATGATCATGTGTTTGATCATAAGCTACACTTATGCCTGTTTGATGATATTATCTTACTTATCCTTATATGATCATTCACTTTGCTTGGTGATGAGTGCATGTATTCAATCTTTATTATTTTGAGCGCTCCACCAAGATGTATGTGACATGGAAGAGTAACCCATGAGCCTAATTCCTTGTGCATTTGCAGTCCAAAGCAAATCTTAAACTATGCACAAATTTAGGGGGAGCTCTTGCTTATCACATACTTCTCAAAGCGACGATGTTTTTCAATCTTATTATCATTTGTCGAACCTTTGATCTATATGTTGTCATCAATCACCAAAAAGGGGGAGATTGAAAGTGCAACTATCCCTAGGTGGTTTTGGTAATTCATAACAACATATAGCTCATTGAGCTAATGCTATTCCAAGACTATTATTTCAGGAAGGCTCAATGAATGGCATGGCATGGATGATGAAAGTGGACCCCTCAAAATATTAAGGACATAGGATTAGCTCAAGCTCAAAAGTTCAAGACTCTACATTTTACATTTTAGTGATCTAAGATCACATTGAGTCTATAGGAAAAGCCAATACTATCAAGGAGGGATGAGGTGTTGCTTAATGAGCCTCTTGCTTCAAGTGCTTAGTGATATGCTCCAAAAACCCTCAATTACTTTCTCACATCCACATATGACCTAAATCTAAAGTCAAAATCGGTCCCACCAATTCTTTCTATCCGGCGCCACCGAGTTCAATTGTCATAGCCACTGCCACAAACCCTAGGCAAATCAGTCTCATCGATAGGGATGTCGGTCTCACCGAGATGGGATTGTAATCTCTCTGTTTCCCTTCATAACGTTTCGGTCTAACCGAAGTGAGCGATCGGTCCCACCGAGATTGCAATGCAAACTCTCTGTTTCCCTTTCGTAACGTTTCGGTCTCACCGAAAAGAGCGAATCGGTCCCACCGAGTTTACCTGACCAACTCTCCTGTTAGCTAATTACTAAATCCGGTCTTACCGAGTTTGTATAATCGGCCTCACCGAGATTACGTTATGCCCTAACCCTAACCATATCGGTCCTACCGAGTTGCATGTCGGTCCCACCAAAAATCCTAATGGTCAATAGATTTGCTGAATCGGTCCGATCGAGTTTATCAATTCGGTCCCACCGAGTTTGGCAAGTTGTGTGTAATGGTTAGATTTTGTGTGGAGGCTATATATACCCCTCCACCTCCTCTTCATTCGTGGAGAGAGCCATCAGAATGAACCTACACTTCCAACTTACCATTTCTGAGAGAGAACCACCTACTCATGTGTTGAGGCCAAGATATACAATTCGTACCATATGAATCTTGATCTCTAGCCTTCCCCAAGTTGCTTTCCACTCAAATCTTCTTTCCACCAGATCCAAATCCTATGAGAGAGAGAGTTGAGTGTTGGGTAGACTATCATTTGAAGCACAAGAGCAAGGAGTTCATCATCAACGCACCATTTGTTACTTCTTGGAGAGTGGTGTCTCCTAGATTGGCTAGGTGTCACTTGGGAGCCTCCGACAAGATTGTGGAGTTGAACCAAGGAGTTTGTAAGGGCAAGGAGATCGCCTACTTCGTGAAGATCTACCGCTAGTGAGGCAAGTCCTTCATGGGCGGTGGCCATGGTGGGATAGACAAGGTTGCTTCTTCGTGGACCCTTCGTGGGTGGAGCCCTCCGTGGACTCGCGCAACCGTTACCCTTCGTGGGTTGAAGTCTCCATCAACGTGGATGTCGGTGTACTAGAGTAGGGGTAACCTAGTATCCCGAACTTGTGCACGGGCAGTCGCAGCACCCCGCAGCAAGGCTTGTCGGGCGACCGCCAAGATCCTCCGTGGTTCCTTTGGAGCCATTCAAGAACAAAGTATTCAGGCCAAGGAGACAAGGCCCCGGCAAGAGGAGCTTGCCGGGAAGGCCAACCAAGGCATCTCAAGGAACTTGCCGTGACGTGCCACGCGTCCCGGCAAGACCTGGTGAGCGACAAGCTTCCAGACGGGACAAGACAACAACCGCGGCAAGGCGCTTGCTGCGGCAGGCTACCACTCTGTACCCGCGCTCCAGCACATCCACCAACGTGTCGCCCTAGGGCCTTTCCAGGCGCGTGTGGCGAGAGTCTGTGCAGCCAGCGATGCGAGGTGGCAAGTGATGCTGACAAGATTGCCATCATGGCGAGCGGTGGCGTCTGTGACGGTCCTTTTTGCACTATTTGGGCGACGCAGACGGGCATTTAATGCCTTTGTCCCCTGCCGTCAGGGTTAGGTAGGATCCACTGTACAGATGGTTGTACCAACCGCAATCCCTTTTCCATTTTTGCCCTTGCCTATGTTGCCACCTGTCGGTGACCCCTTGAGCATATAAAAGGAGGCCCATGCGCAACGTAGAGGGGGGGAGGCCAGAAAACACTCACGCTCAGTCTCGTTAGTAGCTAGTGTGTGCTGTAGCACTCAGCGCTCCCGAGCAAGAACTCAATACAATCAGACAAGCAGCAGTAGGAGTGTTATCTCTCCGGAGAGCTCCGAAGCTGGGTAACTGCTCGTGTGCTTTGCCTCGATCCGCTCTTCGTGCGATCTCCGCCCCCCGCCGAACCGAAAGGGGCTCGGTCCGCCGGTCCCATAGGTGTTCGTGGATCAGTTTCCTCGACATCTTTGGCGCGCCAGGTAGGGGGCGTCGAGATTGTGTGAACCTGATCCGGCGTTCACACGAGCTAGATCTTCATCTTCTTCATCGACATGCCACCGAAGAAGAAGGCTTCGGGGGCAGCGGTTCCGTCCACGTCGATCCCACCATCACCGGAGCAAACGAGTGGTGGGGTAGACGCCGGCAGAAGAACGGGCGTCGACGAGGGAGCTCATGGTGCTGCCAGGTCCAAGGACAAGGCTGCGTAGACCTCGGCGTCCGTACATGTACCGCGCCCATCTCAGGAGGCGCAGGACCGACAGCGTCATGGTATTCGCAGTACCATACGTTTGTTGGACCAAGATCGAGCTGGTGGATCTCGGGGTGCCCAAGACCAGCATGCATGCCAACGTGCTGGCACGAGCGAGACGCGGTCGCCTGGACGGGATACTGCTCCTTCTAACATAGTTAGAAGTCCGAGCATATCCCTCTCCTCGCACCGTTCGCCACTGCCGCCCACCACTCCAGCAGAAGCTTTGGCGCGAGCTCAACTGCTCCTAGATTACCCTCCAACGGAAGACAAGATCGATCAATGGAGGGCCACCATTCAAAGTCTCATCGGCTTCGCCAACGGCGACATTCCACGGCAGCCGAATACATCGCTGCCACGGCAGGACTGCCAGGCGCGAGCCGATGGCGACGAAACCGGTGGGGGTGCAACCACCATGCACTCTCCACCCCGAAGGCCAAGATCGCCGACTCGCTGGGTCCACCTCGACAGCGACTCCACCGCATCATCAGACCCACGAGTTCGTCGCGATCAGCGCCAAGTTCTTCACGAACGACAGCAAGAAGACGCTCGTACTCGCATCGAGCGCCAAAGAGAAGCGCGGCGTCAATCGGACTAGCGCGCTGGGCCCTCTGTCGACATGCATGCGCCAGGGGAACCAGGCGACTTGCCGTACGCGGTAGGTTGCCCTGCGTTCACTCGTGAGCTGCGGCAAGTCCAGTGGCCCAGCACGAAGAATTTCAAGCCAGATGTACCAGAGAAGTACGACGGCAAGTCGCATCCGTCGGAGTTCCTCAGCATCTACACCATCGCGGTGCAAGCTGCCGGGGGGCGGGACGACAAGATCCTTGCCAACTACTTCCCGCTGGTGCTCAAGCCAAATGTCAGATCCTGGCTCATGCACTTGCCGGACAACTCCATATCCTCCTGGGCAGACCTATGCCATCAGTTTGTCGGCGCCTTTACAGGCGGCCACAAGCCTCATGGCCAAGAGAGCGACCTTCATCTGCTCGCCCAGAAGGAAGGAGAGCCCCTGCGCAAGTACATTCAGAGATTCAGCCACGTACAGCACAACATCCCAGATGTCCACCCTGCTGCGGTAATCAGCGCGTTCCACCAGAACGTGCGAAACCGTAGGATGAGGGAGGAGATGCGATGTGCAAGATCAGAGACGTCAGTGAGCTATATGCCCTGGCCGACAAGTGTGCACATGCTGAGGAAGGGAGGAAACTCCCCAGGGAGAATACAGGAGCAGGAGGATCTGATAGTGAAGATACTGCCCCGGCAAAGAAAAACCGGCGGCGGAACAACAGGAAGAAGAAAGGCAAAGATGTGCTAGTTGTTGAGCAGTCCGGCAACGGAGGTGGCGCCAAGAAAGCCAAAGCTGGTAGCTCCGGCAAGGAGATTGCCGCAAGCACCAGCTACCAGGCTATGGCGGTCGTCGACAAGCAGGACGGCACCAACAGGCAGTACTGCAAGATCCACCGCACCAAGGGCCATGACCTCCAGAGCTGCAAGAAAGTCGAGCAGCTTGTCGAGCAGCAAAAGGCTGAATACGAGCGACGCGACAAGGAGAAAGCCTAGGAAGGTGCTGGAGGAGCCGGCAAGAAACGTCCCGGCCGAGGAGGACGCCGCGGCAAGGCCAAGCAGCGGCAAGGAGACAGACCTCCCCACGGCCGCGACAAGGATGAAGATGACGACAACAATGAAGATATGGATGATGACGAGACCGATGAGCAGGAGTTCCAGAAAGCCACAGAGGTCCTGTGCGTTGACGGTGGTGCTTCTCTGCATACTTCACACCGCCAGCTCAAGCAGTGGGTGCGGGAAGTCAATGCGGCAGAACCACCCATCGAGTCACGCAAGCCTCTGAAATGGTCCAGCACGCCTATCATCTTTGATATTGAGGACCACCCTGATTGCATAACTGCGGTCGGGTGCTTGCCGATGTTGGTTTCACCAACTATCCGCAACCTCAAGGTCACTAAGATGCTAGTTGACGGCGGGGCCGGCTTGAACCTGATCTCCTCCGCGGTACTCCAGAAACTCCAGATCCCTGATGGCGATCTCGAAGAGACCGGCACGTTCCAAGGAATCAATCTGGGAAGGAGCAAGCCAAAGGGAAAGATCACGTTGCCGGTAACATTTGGCAGCGAGTTGAACTTTAGGACTGAGAGGGTCACTTTTGACGTTGCTGACTTTCCATTGCCTTACAATGGGATACTCGGCCGTCCAGCACTTGCTAAATTCATGGCAGCCTCTCACTATGCATACAACGTACTGAAGATGCCAGGCCCGATAAGTGTCATCTCTGTCCCTGGCGACAAGAAGGATGCTCTTATCTGCGCCGACAAGATTTACCGGGAAGCTGCAGCCGCAACAGATCGCAAGTCACTTGCCGTTGAAGCTCCCGGGGCGATGAAGAAGACCAAGTCTGGCAAGAGTTCCGATGCCCACTCCGGCAAGCGCACCTCTTCGGAGTGTTGTGCTACCGTCAAGGACGCACCATCGAGCTCCACCGGCGAGTGTAAGAAGACAATGGTAGCTTCACCAGAGACCAAGAAGGTGTCCGCCAAGGAGGACGGCACTGGTGGTACCTTCACCATCAGTGCCACTCTCGACCCTAAATAGGAAAGCGCGCTCGTTGCTTTCCTGCGGGCGAACGTCGACGTGTTTGCGTGGCAACCGTCTGACATCCCCGGTGTTCCCAGGAAAGTAATCGAGCACCATCTTGCCGTCTGTCCTCATGCGCGGCCCGTCAAGCAGAAAGTCAGGAAACAGGCAGTGGAGCGCCAAGAATTCATCGCAGAAGAAATCAAGAAGTTGGAAGCAGCAGGCCTTGTCATAGGAGTGCTCCATCCTATGTGGTTGGCCAACCCTATAGTCGTGCGCAAGGCGAACGGGAAATGGAGGCTTTGTATCGACTTTACCGATGTCAATAAAGCTTGTCCCAAAGACCCATTTCCCTTGCCACGCATTGACCAGATTGTTGACTCCACAGCCGGATGTGATTTGCTTTCATTTCTTGATGCATACTCAGGATACCATCAGATCTTCATGGCAGAAGAGGATGAGGAGAAGACCGCATTCATCGCCCCATGTGGCACATACTGTTTCGTACGGATGCCTTTCGGTTTAAAGAATGCTGGTTCAACATTTGCAAGGGTAGTCCATGACGCTTTTGAGCCGCAAATACACAGAAATGTGGAAGCCTACATGGATGACATAGTGGTCAAGAGCAAGGACAAGGCAACTCTAATTCAAGATTTAGACGAAACCTTTGCAAATCTGCGCAAGATCAACCTCAAGCTTAACCCCGAGAAGTGTGTGTTTGGAGTCCCCTCCGGCAAGCTTCTCGGGTTCTTCGTGTCTTAGCGGGGAATTGAAGCCAATCCCGACAAGATCAAGGCCATTGAGCAGATTGAAGCACCAAAGTGTGTCAAGGATGTACGAAGACTTGCCGGTTGCGTAGCTGCTCTCAGCAGGTTTATCTCTAGGTCTGCTGAGCGCACCCTGCCATTTTTCAAAATACTGAAAAAGGCAGGTCCAATGAAATGGACTCCGGAGGCGGAGGCTGCGCTGCAGGACTTAAAGAGATACCTGTCCTCCACTCCAACACTTGTCGCACCTAAGCCACAAGAGAAGTTGCTGCTATATACAGCGGCAACCAATCAAGTGGTTAGTGCTGCGTTAGTAGCGGAGAGGGAGCCAGATGATGAGCCAGCAACCAAGGCAGATGCATCCAGCGACAAGCAAGGAACTTCACCGGCAAGCTCTGGTTCTGACAACGATAGATCTACGCAGGTGCGTGAGAAGATACAGAAAAGAATGGTGCAGCGCCCAGTTTATTTTGTCAGTTCCCTTCTGCAGGGGGCTAGGTCAAGGTACTCTGGTGTGCAGAAATTGCTTTTCGGCCTTCTCATGGCCTCGAGAAAGCTGCGCCATTACTTCCAAGCACATGAGATCATAGTTGTCACTCGCTTTCCGTTGAAGAGGATACTGCAAAATCCAGAAGCAACAGGCAGGATTGTCGAGTGGGCACTAGAACTGTCAAGCTTTGGCCTCAAGTTTGAGAGCACTTCAACTATCCAAAGCAGAGCATTGGCAGAGTTCGTAGCGGAGTGGACGCCAACACAAGATGAAGAAATTCCAGAAACGAGCATCCCCGTCAAGGAAGCAAGCAAAGAGTGGCTGATGTACTTTGATGGTGCCTTCTCACTGCAAGGCGCCGGTGCGGGCGTGCTACTTGTTGCACCCACCGGAGAGCACCTCAAGTACGTAGTCCAGATGCACTTTCCCAAGGAGCAAGCAATGAACAATACTGCAGAGTATGAAGGTTTGCTTGCCGGTCTCAGGATCGCAGCAGACCTTGGGATCAAGAAACTCATTGTCAGGGGAGACTCACGGCTTGTCGTCCGCCAAGTGAACAAGAATTATCAGAGTCCATTGATGGAAGCTTACGTTGATGAAGTGAGAAAGCTAGAAGAGCACTTTGACGGCCTGCAGATGGAACATGTTCCAAGAGCTCAGAACGACGTTGCCGATGACCTGTCAAAGTGCGCCGGACTTAAGTTACCTGTGGAACCAGGCATCTTTGTGCGCAAGCTGACTCAACCGTCCGTAACACCATCAACTGGACAGAGCAAGAAGAGGAAGTTGATTTCTGGTGACTATTTTTCGGCAGAGCTCCCCGAAGCCGCCGTCAAGAAAGTCCTCAAAATCAACGCCAAGGATGCTGAGGAGCAGTCTGCTCCGACAAGACTTAGGGTTTGTTCCGTTGAAGCAGACGCTCCCGACAAGTTTTGCTTCAGCAAGCTTGCCAGGGAACGTCAAGCTCTGGCTGGACCGCAGGTTCTCGTCGTAGAAGCGGATGTTCCCGCAGCAGCAGATGTGCCTTTAGTCCTTGTTGTCGAGCCGCAAGCTCCAGCATGGGCACAACAGATTGTCTGTTTCCTTCAGACAGGAGAACTTCCCGAAGAGCAAGAAGAAGCAGAAAGAGTACCCCGCCGGTCAAGTATGTACCAGTTTGTCAACAACACACTGTACAGAAGAAGACTCAACGACGTGAAATTGAAGTGTATTCACCGGGAAGACGGACAAAAGCTGTTGGCAGAGATACATGGAGGCATATGTGGTCATCACAGTGGCGCAAGAGCACTTGCCGGCAAAGCATTCCGGTAAGGTTTCTTTTGGCCCACAGCCCTCCAGGATGCAACTGCACAAGTAACCAAGTGTGAAGCATGCCAGTTCCATTCCAAACAGATACACCAGCCAGCTCAAGCTCTCCAGACGATCCCTTTATCCTGGCCATTTTCGGTCTGGGGGCTCGACATCCTCGGCCCTTTTCCCCGAGCTGTCGGGGGCTTTGAGTACTTGTACGTTGCAATCGACAAATTCACAAAGTGGCCGGAAGTGGAAGCAGTGAGGAAGGTGACAGCACAGTCAGCAGTCAAGTTCTTCAGGTTGATTGTTTGCCGCTTCGGGATCCCTAACAGGATCATCACCGACAACGACATGCAATTCACGAGCCGCACCTTCATGCAGTACATCCAAGATCTTGGCGCCAAGGTCTGCTTCGCTTCTGTTGCTCATCCGAGAAGTAACGGTCAAGCGGAGAGGGCAAATGCTGAAGTGCTGCGCGGGCTCAAGACCAAAACTTTCGACAGGCTGCGCAAGTGCGGAAAGAACTGGATTGAGGAGCTGCCGGTGGTTCTTTGGTTGATCAGGACAACGCCAAATCGAGCTATTGGCCAGACACGTTTCGCTCTAGTCTATGGAGCAGAAGCAGTTCTCCCCATGGAACTCGTATACGGGTCACCTCGAGTGCTCGCTTATGATGAGCTTGAGCAAGAGCAGCTGCGACAAGATGACGCGCTGCTCCTTGAGGAGGACCATCTTCAGGCTGCCGTACGAGCTGCTCGATACCAGCAAGCTTTGCGCCGCTACCATAGCCCCAAGGTTAATGCCAGAAGTTTCGAGGAAGGCGACCTTGTTCTTCGGTGCGTTCAGTCCGCCAAGAATTCCAACAAGTTGACGCCGAAGTGGGAAGGCCCTTATCGGGTGAAACGAGTCACTAGGCCTGGCGCTGTCCGCCTTGAGACCGAAGATGGCATTCCGGTGAGCAACTCCTGGAACATTGAGCATCTTCGTAAGTTTTACCCGTAAGGCGCGGTTGCATGTAAGGCGCTGTCCGCCTTGAGACCGAACCTGTTCCGGCAACCACCTTTTGTACAAGTCTTCCCGATGTTACATGTAATCCTTTGTACAAAGCCGGGCGCAGACCCGGTGCATAAGTAAAGCTCATGTGCTCCGCACATCTTGTCAATTTCATGATTTCTACTATTTTTTGTATGAGTTATCTGACACTTTGTGCAGCACCTACCCCCGGTAAGCAATAATGAGCCATAAGGCTCCATATCTTTATTTTCTCTTCTTTCTTTTTCTCAAAAAGGAAACGAAGGTTCCCTCGCCCACAAGTTTGTTGGGGGGAAAGGAGAAGATAATGGTGTGGACCAGGTGGAGAAGATAATGGTGTGGACCAGGCATCGTTCAAGGAAGTTTTCGCCTTACCAGAAAGCAAACGATAGAAAAGCTAAGTTGCCAAAGTTTGAGCAATTAGTTTTAATTTTTAAATTATATTCCTCGAACGACCGTACTTTGTATGGAAAACCTGTGCGCGGAGGAACCAACTCGTAGCTAGTTGCGCCCTTACTTTGTTTCGAGTCCGCTCAACAACTTAAGTGAGCTGCGACTAGTTGCGACAAGGTTTCTTGTCAGAAGCAGCACCGCCAGCAAGCTGCTGACGTCCCGCACTCAGCGCTCGCGGCCCAAGTGCCTGCACTGACAAGTTCCCTAAAAGCATAGGGCGAAAACATACAAAGGAAGGAATCAAGTAAAGGAGATAACACAACAATCTATACCCAAAGTAGAGTTATATTACAAGATAGCTTGTCAAAGCTCTAATGGATTGTTCTCGTAACATGACCAGCAGCGACAAGAAAAAGAGAAAACGGGCGGCCTAATCTACGCGATCGCCCTCAACCCTCTTGATCTCACTCACCTTGTCCACAATGGGTGCGACAAGGGCCTTGAGCGCTTCCAGATCAGCATCCGGCGGCAAGGACCTGAGGACGTTGGTGAGGTTGAGGCTTGGGTTGCGGAAGGCCACCTTCACCAGTACCTTCTGAAGAGCCCCCGCGCAGATCCTGCGTGACTCGTCGGCCAGATGCTTTGGGATCTTCTCCCGGAGTCGCTGGAGGGCCGTCGCCACGCCTTTGAAGAACAGGCTGAGCTTGGCGCTGGGTTGGAGGTGCTCATCGGAGGAGTACCCAAGATCCTCCATCCCCAGCTGCGCCAGCTCCCCATCGATGGCTGCGGCAAGATCCACGAGACCCTCGGTCCAATGCTCCACAGTCTCCCGGAAAGCGTCCTGGGCGGCAACAACATTCGCCAGCAGCGCCTCGTCGGCCTTGATCTTCTCCTTCAAGGCCACCTCCCACTCCCTGGCGCCGTCCAACGTCTTGGTCAAAGTAACCAACTTCAACTCAAGATCTGCGTTGGAGTCCTTGGCGGCGCAAAGCTCTTTGCTCCTCTCAGCGAGACGGCCCTACAGCTCGCCATGAGCAGCGGCGTCCTTCTCGCGCTCATGCTTGAGCGCGGCAAGCTCCTCGCCGCTCGCCTTGAGATCGGCCTCCAGCTCCTTCTTGGCGGCCTCTGCAGCTGCAGCAGCATCCTTTGCTTCCTTGAGAGCCCCGCCAATTGCTTGCTCGCGCGCGGCAAGCTCCTCCTCGTGGCTGTCAAGGTTGACCTTGCGCTGCACCAACTCGCCTTCCTATGCAGATAGCTTCTCGGCAGCAAGCCGCTGCTGCTCTTCAACCTCAGCCTTCCCGAGGAGGAAGGCTTTCCGCTCCTCGGCGAGTTGCTCCCGCTCCTCTGCTAGGGATCGGAGAGTTTCCTGCCTGAGACCCCGGAGCTCCTCCGCGCGCTTCTCGATGTCCACTCCCGCCTTCGCAACAAGCGCTTCTCGGGATGCCAGCTTGGCCTGTCGGGCGCGGTAAAGCGACAACAGCTTCCGCAGCAGCCGCTCCTCCTCAGGCTCGTCGCTGCTGCTGCTTGGCGTGTCGACCAGCGCCAGCCTAGCGGAGGCGAGCACCTCTTTGTCAAAGGTTTCTCCTTCGACCGGCGCCCTAGAGCTCGACGCCCAGGGGAGTTTGATGAAGACGCCATCGCCGGCCTTCAAATAGGCGCCGGGATGGGGCTCTTCGGAGCCTGGCGCTGCAGCAGCGGCGGAGGGATCGGCGGTCGGCGCAGCGCCTGGCGCTCCTGCGGTCTCGGGGCCGTCAGTGTGATCGCCGGATCCCTCGACAGCTTCTGCGGCGGCAGCTTTGGCGGCCTCTTCGCCGACGGGATCATCAGCGCCGGCCTCTTCTTCGGTGGCAGCAGCGTCGTCGTTGTTGTCGCACGCTTTCTCCTCGCCGGCGACCTCGGTTTCCATCGGCTCTGTGGCAGATGGATCTGACGACCAAAGAAGGGAGAAAAGTCAGGCAAATATCCAAAAAGAAAATCAGAAGAAGAAGAACCCAAGGGAAGTTTTCAAGCAAGAGGATTACCTGTGCTAGGATCTGCGGTCATGGTCTCAACCACCGGGGGGTCGCCAGTGTTGTCCCTTGCCGGAGAACTATCCCTTGCCGGAGAATTCTCCCTTGCCGGAGAACACTCCCTTGCCGGGGAATCCTCCCTTGGCGGTGTAGTCGTAGCAGATGGCATTTCGGGAGCGACTTCCGGGCACTCCTGGTGAGGCCGCTCTGCTCCTACACAAACCAACAGTCAGATATCAGCAAAGAAAGAGCAACCATGCGCGCTTGACAGCAGGAAGTAAACTATGTACTTATGCTGGGGGCTGCGTTGGGGCCTGCTTTGGGGAAAAGTTGCCGGGTCTGGCAAGATGGTCTCGAACGCGCCCTCTGCTGTCGCGGTGGGTTCATCCTCGATGACAATCACCGGGACCTTGGCTCTCTTCGCCGCTCTCTGGGCCAGAGTCCTGAAAAGGAATGGATTCGGAGTAAAGCGAATCAGATACAAGACAAAACAGCAAGAATTGAAGAACTACGAGTACAACAAGGAATCTTACTCTTCTTCTTCCTCATCGGAGCTGAGCGCGGAGAGATCGAAGTCCGGCTCGCCTCCGGTGCGATGAGGCGGAGGAGTAGGCTCCCTTGTCCGCTTGACAGGAGCAGTAGCGGTGGACTGGGAAGGCCCCGCTCCAGTTGCCGGAGCGGCGTGATGTGCTCCCGCGGCATTAGTGCTTGCCGCGGTAGAGCGTGTCGCGCGGCACGGCAGCTGTTGACCCGTCTGCCGGCCCGCTACCTCCGCGGCCTTGCGGAGGCGCCTTCTTGGTGGAGCTGGGGGCTCCGCTTGCGGCAAGCTGTCTGAAGGTTTGGGCCCGACAAGCTCTCCCTCGCCGGGCTCGCTCAACTCATCTTCAGGCCCGACAAGCTCTCCCTTGCCGGCAAACTCCTCTCGCTCGGCAAGGCTTGCCGCCTCTGCTGCCTCTGCCTCCTCCACGGTGAATCCAAACTCACCCGCGGCAGCTGCTGCCGCCGCCTCTTCCAGCCTAGTGGCGATGCGCTGCATCTCCGCATCAGTGGTGTCGCGAGTAAGGCTCTTCTGCTCGTTGGAGCAGACCGGCACTTCAACCAAGCCGTCAAAGAACTCCTGCAGGACGGCGTCTGCCGGCTCTTGCCAAGTTGGGACAATCCCATGCGAGTCGCACAGCGGCATCATTGCACGGATGCGGTCGAGCGAGGAGTTGTTGCACAATGGAACGACACCCCTCGGCAACATGAATGGATGTTGAGGATCGCACTTGAACAGTTCCAGGAGCATCGCATCCAGCTCCAGGACAGTGAAGTTGAAGTTGAGGCCCGGGCGCAGCCTCATGATATCCGCTGAGTTCTGGAACTCCCAGGCGGGTCTCCTCCTCTACTGCAGGGGGGCGATGCGGCGGCGAAGAAAATATGCGCCAACAGCGCCTACGGTGAGCCCGGCAAGCCTGAGGCGAAGGATCCGGGTGACGGCAATCTTCAGCCTATCGTCTTCCGGGGCCACGTTGCTCCAATCGTTGCCGCGCGCTATTGGGGCTTGTCGCAGGGCGGTAAATGGCTGCGGGTTCTCCTCGACAATCCAGCACCACTCTGCTCTCCATTCCTCCCACTTGCTGCATAGCTCTCCTTCTAGATAAGCTTCCTTCTTGCCGACTCTCGAGATCCAGGCGATTCCGTCGGATAAAGGCTCTCCTCTCTCGACTCGGGGCATAAAGAAGTGGCGAAAAAGAGCTATGTTTGGGTGGACTCCGACAAAGTTTTCGGAGAGATGTGCGAAAACTGCCATGGTCAGAACAGCGTTGGGGGTGAAGTCAAGGAGGCGGAACCCGTAGGTGTTCATGATATCACAGAAAAATTCAGAGAAGGGCGGGCAGAGCCCGCAGTAGAAGAACAGCGCGAAAAAGGGATATCCGTTCGGAGCCAGTTCCGAAGCGGCAGCCGGGAGTATCTTCGTGCGCGGATGCGCTCACGTCTCCGTCGACCAGAAGAGGTAGTAGTACTCCCTTAGCTCCTTCGCGGCAAGCTGAGGGGGGAAGATGGCCCGCTCCTTTCGCAGCGCCGCGAGCCGCTGTGCCTCGGCTGACTTCACGCCCTTCCCCTTGTCGGCTTTCGGAGCCATGGCGGAAGTGGTGGGGGAGATCGACGGCGTTGGTGGTACCGGCGGCGATGGGGGGTGGAACGCTCCTCTCTTTCAGCTTCGGGAAGAAGGGGGGAGCGGCGGAGATTCTTGAGATTGGAGTAGCAACCGACGAGATGGGCGAACTGCCCCTGTTTCCTCTGCTTATAAAGAGGGAGGGGGCGGACGTTCCATCCTTCCGAATAAAGAAACCACCCACGATCTCCCCCACGATGCCGCATTCGACGCGTGCCGTTGGGGGAGGGCGCGGTGGATACGGAGTAAGATACGACGTAACAACGCTCGACACCGTGTGTGGCCCAGGCCCGGGGGCTCCTGTCGGTGTACTAGAGTAGGGGTACCCTAGTATCCCGAACTTGTGCACGGGCAGTCGCAGCACCCCGCGGCAAGGCTTGCCGAGCGACCGCCAAGATCCTCCGTGGTTCCTTTGGAGCCATTCAAGAACAAAGTATTCAGGCCAAGGAGACAAGGCCCCGGCAAGAGGAGCTTGCCGGGAAGGCCAACCAAGGCATCTCAAGGAACATGCCGCGACGCGCCACGCGTCCCGGCAAGACCTGGTGAGCGACAATCTTCCAGACGCGACAAGACAACAACCGCGGCAAGGCGCTTGCCGTGGCAGGCTACCACTCTGTACCCGCGCTCCAGCACATCCACCAACATGTCGCCCTGGGGCCTTTCCAAGGGCGCGTGGCGAGAGTCTGTGCAGCCAGCGGTGCGAGGTGGCAAGTGACGCTGACAAGATTGCCATCGTGGCGAGCGGTGGCGTCCGTGACGGTCCTTTTTGCACTATTTGGGCGACGCAGACGGGCATTTAATGCCTTTGTCCCCTGCCGTTAGGGTTAGGTAGGATCCACTATACAGATGGTTGTACCAACCGCAATCCCTTTTCCATTTTTGAGGCCCATGCGCAACATAGAGGGGGGGGGGGAGGCCAGAAAACACTCACGCTCGGTCTCGTTAGCAGCTAGTGTGTGCTGTAGCACTCAGCGCTCCCGAGCAAGAACTCAATACAATCAGACAAGCAGCAGTAGGAGTGTTATCTCTCCGGAGAGCTTCGAAGCTGGGTAACTGCTCGTGTGCTTCGCCTCGATCTGCTCTTCGTGCGATCTCCGCCCCCCGCCGAACTGAAAGGGGCTCGGTCCGCCGGTCCCATAGGTGTTCGTGGATCAGTTTCCCCGACAATGGATGTACGATAGCACCACCTATCGGAACCACGCCAAAAACATCCGTGTCTCCAATTGCGTTTAAATCCTCCTAAACCCTTCCCTTTACATTCTTGCAAGTTGCATGCTTTAATTTCCGCTGCTCATATACTCTTTGCATGCTTGCTTGATTTGTGTGAAGATTGCTTGACTTGTGCAAAATAGCTAAAATCTGCCAAAGTCTAAAATTGGGAAAAGTTTAAGTTTTTAATTGGTCAAGTAGTCTAATCACCCCCTCCTCTAGACATACTTCAAGGTCCTACAAACTGTTTTAACTTTAGAACACGTTATGCAATGGCTTGAGATTATTGAAAATAAGATTGCCACTGTTGAGTTGATTGAAAATTTGGATAAAAAGATTCATGATCACATTACCCAATTTGGATCTAGGGTTGGAGTTACTTTGAAAAATCTTAAAGAAAAAGAACCTATAGTTAATGAGAAAATAGATCTAGACTCTGCTAGAATCAGTAAACTTGAGGATATCATGACAAACTTAGGTTCCGCGTATTCCTCCATGAAAAACACTCCAAAAAACCCTATTAAAACCACCAAGTTTATTTATGTTCCTAAAAATAAGGGTGAATCTTCGAGTAAGGGAGACGCGGATCTCAAATCCATAAGTGTTCATCCCAATTGTCTCTCTATTGTTAAGGAACCTTTTCCTACCAATGAATTTCTTGAATTTTTGCCTAAAGGTTTAGCTATTGCTAAAAAGGGAGAAATCCTATAGATCACAAGCGCTCTATTGATGAATTTAGTGCCAAAGATGGCACTCGTTAGATCTTTCTTCGCTTTTATGCCTAGCTAGGGGCGTTAAACGATAGCGCTAGTTGGGAGGCAACCCAATTTTCTTTATGTTTTTTGTTTTTGCTCCTGTTTAGTAATAAATCTTGCATCTACCTTCTGTTTAGATGTGTTTTTTCTTTAAATTAGTGTTTGTGCCAGGTAGAACATATAGGATAACCTATGATGATAGTTGATTTGATTCTGCTGAAAAACAGAAACTTTGCACGAACGAATATAATTTTGTTAAATCACAGAAACGTGATTTTGCATTGATTATTTTTGATGATGATCAATAAACAAGTTGTCCAGGACTTCCATTTTTGGTAGGATTTTTAGAGTTCCAGAAGTCTGCATTAGTTACAGATTGCTACAGACTGTTCTGTTTTTGACACATTCCATTTTTCGTGTGTTGTTTGCTTATTTTGATGCATCTATGGCTAGTAAAATAGTTTGTAAACCATAGAGAAGTTGGATTACAGTAGATTTAACACCAAAATAAATAAAGAATGAGTTCATTACAGTACCGTATGTGGTGGTTTTGTTTTCTTTCACTAACGGAGCTTATAAGATTTCCTGTTGAGTTTTGTGTTGTGAAGTTTTCAAGTTTTGGGTAAAGCTTTTATGGACTATGGAATAAGGAGTGGCAAGAGCCTAAGCTTGGGGATGCCCAAGGCACCCCAAGATATTTAAGAATAGCCAAAAGCCTAAGCTTGGGTATGCCCCGGGAAGGCATCCCCTCTTTCGTCTTCGTTCATTGGTAACTTTACTTGGAGCTATATTTTTATTCGCCACATGATATGTGTTTTGCTTGGAGCGTCGTGTATTATATTAGTCTTTGCTTTTTAGTTTACCACAATCATCCTTGCTGTACACACCTTTTATGAGAAGCCTATTTGATTAGAATTTGCTAGAATACTCTATGTGCTTCACTTATATCTTTTGAGCTTGATAGTTTTTGCTCTAGTGCTTCACTTATATCTTTTAGAGCACGGTGGTGTCTTATTTTTGTAGAAATTATTAGTCTCTCATGCTTCACTTATATTATTTTGAGAGTCTTTTAGAACAGCATGGTATTTGCTATGGTTATAAAATTGGTCCTAGAATGGTAGGCATCCAAGTTGGGTATAATAAAAACTATCATAGGAAGTGAATTGGATGCTATGATCAATTTGATACTTGATAATTGTTTTGAGATATGGAGGTAGTGATATTAAAGTCATGCTAGTTGGGTGATTATGAATTTAAAGAATGCTTGTGTTGAAGTTAGCAAGTCCCGTAGCATGCACTTATGGTTAAAGTTGTGTAACAAATTTGAAACATGAAGTGTACCTGGCTTGTGCATCCTTATGAGTGGCGGTCGGGGACGAGCGATGGTCTTTTCCTCCCAATCTATCCCCCTAGGAGCATGCGCGTAGTACTTGATTTTTGATGACTTCTAAACTTTTGCAATAAGTATATGAGTTCTTTTGACTAATGTTGAGTCCATGGATTATACGCACTTTTACCTTTCCGCCATTGCTAGCCTCTTCGGTACCGTGCATTGCCCTTTCTCACCTTGAGAGTTGGTGCAAACTTTGCCAGTGCATACAAACCCCGTGATACGATACGCTCTATCACACATAAACCTCCTTATATCTTCCTCAAAACAGCCACCATACCTACCTATTATGGCATTTCCATAGCCATTCTGAGATATATTGCCATGCAACTTTCCACCGTTCCGTTCATCATCATCATGACATACTTTACTTTTGTCATATTGCCATTGCATGATCATGTAGTTGACATCGTATTTGTGGCAAAGCCACCATGCATTATTTTTTCATACATGTCACTCTTGATTCATTGCACCATCCCGGTACACCACCGGAGGCATTCATATAGAGTCATATCTTGTTCTAGTTTCGAGTTGTAATTCATATGTTGTAATCAATAGAAGTGTGATGATCATCATTATTAGAGCATTTCCCAAAAAGAAAAAAAAGAAAAAAGAAGAAAGGCCAAAAAAGAAGAAAGGCCCAAAAAAAGAAAAAGAGAAAAAATAAAAAAAT
Source organism: Triticum aestivum (assembly GCF_018294505.1). NCBI lineage: Eukaryota > Viridiplantae > Streptophyta > Magnoliopsida > Poales > Poaceae > Triticum > Triticum aestivum. The sequence continues at coordinate 290,041,338 of NC_057807.1, forward strand.
AAAATAAATAAAAAGGGCAATGTTACTATCTCTTTTTCCACACTTGTGCTTCAAAGTAGCACCTTGTTCTTCATGTAGTGAGTCTCATATTTTTGTGCTTCAAAGTAGCACCATGTTTTTCATATAGTGAGTCTCATAAGTTGTCTTTTTCATACTAGTGGGAATTTTTCATTATAGAACTTGGCTTGTATATTCCTACGATGGGCTTCCTCAAATGCCCTAGGTCTTCGTGAGCAAGCAAGTTGGATGCACACCCACTAGTTTTCTTTTGTTGAGCATTCATATAGCTCTAGTGCATCTGTTGCATGGCAATCCCTACTCCTCATGTTGACATCAATTGATGGGCATCTCCATAGCCCATTGATTATCCTCGTCAATGTGAGACTTTCTCCTTTTTTGTCTTCTCCACACAATCCCCATCATCATATTCTATTCCACCCATAGTGCTATATCCATGGCTCACGCTCATGTATTGCGTGAAGGTTGAAAAAGTTTGAGATTATTTAAGTATGAAACAATTGCTTGGCTTGTCATCGGGGGTATAGAAGTTGGGAACATCTTTGTGTGACGAAAATGAAGCATAGCCTAAGTATATGATTAGGGATGAACTTTCTTTTGCCATGCTATTTTGAGAAGACACATCTTTGATTAGTATGCTTGAAGTGTTACAATTTCTTTTATCAATATGAACTTTTATTTTGAATCATTTGGATCTGAACATTCATGCCACAATAAAGAAATTTACATTGAGAATTATGCTAGGTAGCATTCCACATCAAAAATTCTCTTTTTATCATTTACCTACTCGAGGACGAGCAGGAATTAAGCTTGGGGATGCTTGATATGTGTCCAACGTATCTATAATTTTTGATTATTCCATGCTATTATATTACCCCTTTGGATGTTTATGGGCTTTATTTTACACATTTATATCATTTTTTGGACTAACCTACTAACCGGAGCCCCAGCCCATATTGCTGTTTTTTGCCTATTTCAGTATTTCGAAGAAAAGGAATATCAAACGGAGTCCAAACGGAATGAAACCTTCGAGAGCGTGATTTTTGGAACGAACGTGATCCAGAGGACTTGGAGTGCAACTCAAGAAGCAACCGAGGCTCCCACGAGATAGGAGGGCGCCCCCCTATAGGGCGCACCCCCTGTCTCGTGGGCCCCTCGCGCGTCCACCGACGTACTTCTTCCTCCTATATATACCTACGTACCCCGAAAACATCCAGGAGCAAGACGAAACACAAATTCCACCACCATAAACTTCTGTATCCGCGAGATCTCATCTTGGAGTCTTCGCCGGCACTCTGCCGGAGGGGGAATCGACCACGGAGGGCTTCTACATCAACATCCTTGCCCCTTCGATGAGTTGTGAGTAGTTTACCACAGACCTACGGTTCCATAGTTATTAGCCAGATGGCTTCTTCTCTCTTTTTGGATCTCAATACAATGTTCTCCCCCTCTCTTGTGGAGATCTATTCGATGTAAACTCTTTTTGCGGTGTGTTTGTCGAGATCCAATGAATTGTGGGTTTATGATCAAGTTTATCTATGAATAATTTGAATCTTTTATGAATTCTTTTATGTGTGATTGAGTTATCTTTGCAAGTCTCTTTGAATTATCAGTTTGGTTTGGCCTACTAGATTGATCTTTCTTGCCATGGGAGAAGTGCTTAGCTTTGGGTTCAATCTTGCGGTGCCCTTACCCAGTGACAGAAAGGGTTGCAAGGCACGTATTGTATTGTTGCCATCGAGGATAACAAGATGGGGTTTATATCATATTGCTTGAGTTTATCCCTCTACATCATGTCATCTTGCTTAATGCGTTACTCTATTCTTATGAACTTAATACTCTAGATGCAGGCAAGAGTCGGTCGATGTGTGGAGTAATAGTAGTAGATGCAGGCATGAGTCGGTCTACTTGTTGCGGACGTGATGCCTATATGCATGATCATGCCTAGATAATCTCATAATTATTCGATTTTCTATCAATTGCTCGACAGTAATTTGTTTACCCACCGTAATACTGATGCTATCTTGAGAGAAGCCACTAGTGAAACCTATGACCCCCGGGTCTATCTCTTATCATATTTTCTTCTAATTTACTTTTATTTGCATCTTTACTTTTTGCATCTATATTATAAAATACCAAAAATATATTTATTTTATCTTACTATATTTATTAGATCTCACTTTCGCAAGTGGTCGTGAAGGGATTGACAACCCCTTTATTGCGTTGGTTGCGAGTTCTTTGTTTGTTTGTGTAGGTGCGTGGGACTTTTGAGGAGCCTCCTACTGGATTGATACCTTGGTTCTCAAAAACTGAGGGAAATACTTACGCTACTATTGCTGCATCACTCTCTCCTTTTCGAGGAAAACCAACGCAGGCTCAATAAGTAGCAAGTTCCTCGTCCGTTCAAGTGGAAGCCTCAACTTCACAACAAGGTGAACCACAAGTTGACTTGAAGGCATCCACAAGTGGAACACATCAAGACAAAGAAAACGAGGAAGTAAAACAAGATGAACCTCATCGACCTCCTTGTCCACCTCCACAAAAGAACAACAATGCCAACAACAATAAAGAGGACAAGAAGAATAGGAAGACAATGAAGAGGATGTTCCACCCCGACCCAAACAAAAGCTCTCACGAGTTCGAGCAAGAGTCTCAAGAGATCATCCCGTCAAACAAATCTTTGATGATATTCAAACCGGGATAATTACTCGCTCTAAAAATCGTTTGGCTAACTTTTGTGAACATTGTTCATTCATTTCTAGTATTGAACCTATGAAGGTTGAAGAATCTCTTGAGGATCCAGATTGGGTGAATGCTATGGATGAAGAGCTACACAACTTCGAGAGGAATCAAGTGTGGACATTGGTTGAAAAGCCGGACGACAACCAAAATGTCATTGGAACCAAATGGGTGTTTTGGAATAAGCAAGATGAGGATGGACAAGTTGTACGCAACAAGGCACGTCTCGTCGCTCAAGGTTACACTCAAGTCGAAGGTATGGACTATGGTGAGATTTATGCCCCGTTGCTAGACTTGAGTCCATACGCATCTTACTTGCTTATGCCAATCACCATGATATCACTTTATACCGAATGGATATTAAAAGTGCTTTTCTAAATGGTGAAATTGAGGAGGAAGTTTATGCTAAACAACCTCCCGGCTTTGTTAATCCTAAGAAACCTAATAATGTTTACAAACTTCACAAAGCTCTTTATGGTCTTAAACAAGCTCCTAGAGCATGGTATAAATGCTTGACCAAGTTTCTTATTGAAAAAGGCTTTGAAATTGGGAAGATTGATTCTACACCTTTTTTTTACTAAAAAGGGTTAATGTTGAATTGTTTGTGTGCCAAATTTACGTGGATGATATCATATTTGGTTCGACTAACCCTCATTTTAGTGAAAGTTTGGAAGGCTAATGTCAGAGAAGTTTGAGATGTCTATGATGAGTGAACTCAAAATTTTCCTTGGCCTGCAAATCAAGCAAACTAAAGAAGGTACCTTCGTTTCTCAAACAAAGTATACCAAGGACCTTTTTATATGCAAGAAAGCAAAGGTATGAAAATACCCATGCCTACTAGTGGACATCTTGACTTGACTAAGGATGGCAAACCGGTTGACCAAAAGGTTTACTGTTCTATGATTGGTTCATTGTTATATCTATGTGCCTCCCATCCCGACATTATGCTAAGTGTGTGCATGTGTGCACGATATCAAGCGGCCCCCAAAGAATGTCATCTTAAGGTTGTGAAAAGGATAGTGAGATACTTAATTCATGCACCAAACTTTGGCATTTGGTATCCTAAGAGGTCATCTTTTGATCTTGTTGGCTACTTCGATTCGGACTATGCCGGTGACAAGGTTGATAGAAAGTCCACTTCGGGTACTTGTCAATTTCTTGGTAGATCCCTTGTGTCTTGGTCCTCCAAGTAACAAAACTCGGTATCCTTATCCGCCACCGAAGTGGAATACGTTGCTGCCGGATCATGTTGTGCTCAATTTCTTTGGATGACCCAAACCCTTAAGGATTATGGGATACATGTGAAACATGTTCCATTGCTTTGTGATAATGAGAGTGGTATTAAGATTTCTCACAATCTCGTGCAACATTCTCGAACCAAGCATATTGAAGTTCATCATCATTTCATTCGAGATCATGTTGCTAAAGGAGACATCGGATATATTCACCAAACCGCTTGATGAGAAAGTATTTTTCCATTTGAGAGGTGAATTTAATATCATTGATGCCTCAAACTTGGGGTAGAAACTCCATTTGGATACATGGGCATGAGCCTTTTATGACTAATCCTTGATATTTCTCTTATGATGATGATCATATGTCTTGGATCTATACTTGTACCCTTGCATGTTATCTAACCCTTGTAGGTACTTGGATGAGCCCAAATTTATGAGATTGCAAGTCACTCACATTTTAAGAAATCTCAACATCACCAAGTTCCTATGATATGGATGTTGAATGCAATGAAGCATCACTACTGCAGGAGACTGCTACGCGACACTAGCTAGGATCAAAGACCCTCTGCCAAAACTGTGTGCGATGCAATAATCGCAAACGGTGGTGTAAAAAACCCGTCAAAAAGGTGCAAAAAGTTTGCGATGATGTATGCATCAAAAACGGTTCAGGTTTTAGTTGCGTGTGTGATGAAGGGCATACGGTTAATCCATTCAAACTGTCTGCGATGAGGCAGAACAACAAAAACGGGCAGCCATACCAATGTGTGTGCGATGCAGGACACATGGTTAATCCATTCGAACTGTTTGCGATGAGGTAGAACAACAAAAATGGGCAGCCATATCAATGTGTGTGCGATATATGGCATACGGTTAACTCGAACAAACTGTTTTCGATTAGGGAACACAACTAAAATGGTTCAACTTAACATGATGTGTGTGATATGCAGCATACAGTTCACATGGATGAACTGTTTGTGATGAGCCAAAAGAACACAAACGAGCCGTGTAAACAAGATGTGTGTGATACGTGGCAAACAGCCGACTCGGATGAACAGTTTGCGATGAGAAATTACAACACAGACGGTCAATACAGTTACTTCGTGTGTGATTCTGTGTGTACAAAAAACTTTGAAAAATGCAAACTAGTTGCTTGTGGTGGCTAGGAGTATCGCACACGATGCGTCTGCGAGTACTCGCGTGCGATGATTAGTATGTTACACATGTGTTTCCTTATGTGAACATGTGTGTGAATTTGCAATATGGATAGTTAATATGCAAATGCCTTATGGACATCGGGCACACGGTTAAACTCAATGAACTGTGTACGATACTAATACTTTCCATGAAAATTTATGAACTTGGGTAACAGAATTTGAGTAACATATATATAGTGGTTACACTATTCGACAAAAGGAGGATCTTCGTAACACGGTTTTGATAACCATATTGTCCATATCTACATACTTAACATAGTAACAAGTATAACATTTTAAGAGGCTAAGGGCCAACAACCATATGGTCCATATCTACATACTTAACATATATAGTAACAACTAGCACATTTTAAGAGGCTGAGGGCCAACAACCACAACTATCCACTGGAAGCAGCTTGATCACAGTGACTCGGCATCTCGTCAATGAAAAGGAAGAGCCCTCCTGTGCCTTGGTAGAGTAGGAGTAGAACAATGTCTCCAATTTTCCAATATGGATGCATTGCCATGAGAAGCAAGAACTTGTTAATTTGAATGGTTCCATTTTTGCGGGAAATGCAGTACCTTGCAATCACTTTGGCGTTATTAGCAGGCACACGTGTAATTCGACCACGCCGGCAAATCGATCCAAGAACGGTTACAGGGGGTAATTTTTGTTGACATGTAGTATAAAAACAATTGAAACATATCGTTGAAGATATATATAGTTTATGAGCATCAACATTAAAATATGACTTTTTTACCAGCGCTTTGTGCACACAATTGGTCTTGTTCAGTGTGTGCACCATAGGTCTAATTAATCCCATCCAAAATCCAGCGCTCATACGCTGTGCTATCTTTGTCAGATTATCAACAAAGTTTATGACATGCTTCAAGTCCTTCTAGTGAAATTTGGTACGCTTAATAACATACAGATCGTTCACTATGCATCCAACATATCCTCCTTAAAAGGTGGAAAGGTATTATTTATTCAGAACATGGCAGAAGAATATATAGTGCGCATAAATTGGTAAGCAGAATTTGTTACTGCCTAGGAACGGAGTCAGAATACGATATGACAATTGGTTGCGTAAATAGTGATCAATTGGTTGCTTAAATAGTAATATGAAAGCATGGAGAAAGTTGAAAGGACACTAACCTCGATCCGACTTTGATCGGCTGATGACGTTGGGGAAGTAAACATCCATGTTAATTAGACCAGGCTGTGGTGCACACACTAGAATTTTATTGCCAGCTTTCAGTTCATAACACTGAGACATTTTTCTCCAAAGGTCCGCATTAAAATAGGAGTGACCATCTTTATCAAGTTTTATGCTAACCGTCATTGTAAACCCATGTTGCGTTGTCAATATGACATCCTGGGAGTCATCAGCAAAGTAAAGCCCAAGATTTCTGTCACAGCCCCAATTCAGGCCTTGCTTGTCTTTGCATTAGCTTCCATGCATCATGTCTAAATTCTATGAAACTTTGAAATGGGGGCTGATAAACCCTAGCAGCAAATGAAATTCAACTAGGGTCCAAATAAAATCATTTTCATTGAACCCAAAACGCCCTTCTGAAATGTTCATCATCTTTTCCTTGGTCTAGAACCTCTGACAAAAATGGCGCACACTTTTCTAGGACAACAGAGGGTCACTGAATTAAATCATATGTTAATTGCATTTGGGCATTTAAATGCTATAAAATATTTTAAATGCTCAAATAGTAATAAACTAAAATGTTTACTGTTGTATATATTCTAAACAGTAGCCATGATTAGTTTCATGATTTTTGGAGGAGTCCAAGTATTTTTAATAAAGCCCTGAAGCTAGAGAAGAAATAGAAAACTGAAACGATAGAAAAGAGAGAGGGAGAAAGCACTTACCTGGTGCTCACCTGGCAGCCCATCTGGCTGGCCCAGCCCACCTGGGCTCCCTGTCGCCTTCCTCCTCATGCCAGTAGGCGAGGGCGTGTGGCCACCGCGCGCCGGCACGCGCTCGAGCCACCTCCTGCTTCCGCCGCTTCTCGAGCCAGCCCCGAGTGCCACGCACTCCCCCTCGCCCCCCTGCACCTCTCCTCTCCCCCTAGACCCCAACCCCTCCTCTACTCTCCTCTCGCGCGCACCATCGAGCGGAGCTCGTCGCCATCGTCGCCGTTCACCATGGCCACCGCCTCCCCCTCACCTTACTGACCTGTCCAGGAGCCCCGCCACCGTCTCCTACGCCTTATGCACCATTCCAAGCAATGCCGGAAGCCCCGAATCACCGTCCCCGTCGTCTTCTTCAACCTCGGACCGCCGAGATCGCCCTTGCCGCCCCGCTCGCTCCAGCTCGTCCCCGACCCCACTGCCTAGCTCGCCGTGACCGTTGTGAGTTTCTGCCTCTCCTCCCCCTCTCCGTTCTCGCTGCCATGTGCCATAGCGACCGCACCGAGCACACCCGCACGCGCCGCAGCGTGCGCTCGTCGCCGGTGACACTCCGGTGACCATTTGGTCCCAGGCATGCGCCCAACGCGCTCCCTGCATCACGTAGAGCCTACGTAGCACCTCGCCGCGCTCATTTGCGCACCGCAGCCCCATCCCTGCTTGCACCCGAGCTCTGGCCGCCACAAACCTCGTCGCCGGCGCTGCTCCTGGACACCCCAGCCTCCGCCACCACCACCGTTGGATGCGCCACTCCATCCTCTTCCCGTAGCTGCTCCCTATGCCAAAAGAGTCCCAGTAGGTGGATCCCAACGCGCTCTGCCGCGTCCGGCCTCGCCGGTGGCTAAACACCAGCGTGTTGACCGCTTTGACCGCCGGTGGTTTAGCCCCGGTTGACCAGGGGATTTGACCTCCCCTGGGTCTATGACATGCGGGCCCTGCCCGGCTAATTAATCTAGTTTAAGTTTAAACTTAATTACAATGACCCAGGTTAGTACTAACTAAACTAGATTAGTTTAGCTAACCATTGACACGCGGGCCCCACAGGTCAGATTTGACCTGGCCGGCTCCGTTGACCTGCTGACGTCACACTGACGTCAGGCTGACGCAGTAAATCATTTTCTGGATTAAAAACAATTCAGAAATTCCAAAAATTTGTATAAACTTCAAAAATTCATAGTAATTCAACCATAACTCCAAATGAAATAAATTATATATGAAAAATGAACAGAAAAAATCTAATCTATCTATCTGTACTGGTTTCATGCATGTTAGAACAACTTATGACTATTGTTTAGGACAAATGGAATGAATGGCATTTAAATAACCACATGTGGAGTTTGAATTTGAATCTTGGATTCAAACCAACTTCATTTAACCTGTTGCTAGTTGCATTAGCTCAAATCACATCATTTTGCCATGTCATGATCATGCATCATATTGTGCATTGAATTGAGTGTGTTCTTCTTTGTTTCTCGGTGCTTGTTCCCTCTCAGTAGACGACGTAACGACGATGTGATTGATGACACCAATGAAGAACTATACTATCTTCAGAAGTGCCAGGCAAGCAAAACCCCCTTGTTCATTCTGATACAATCCCACTCTCTCGCTCCTGCTCTCCTTTACTGCATTAGGACAACAACGATTCATCTATTACTTGCTGCGATAGTTGATCCCCTTTCCTCTGCATGACCTGTCATTGCCACGGTAAATAGATGAAACCCACTAGCATGAGTAGGAGTTGTTTGAGCCCTGATGTGCCTACTCATTCATGCTTGTTTGTCATTCCTGCTATTGCTTAGAGTTGAGTCAGGTCTGATTCATCGGGGGTGAATTGGAATGGTGTTGAACATGTCCTACTGTGTGTGTGTGCTAAGTGTGTGAACATGATTTGGTAAAGGTAGCGGTGAGAGGCCATGTAGGAGTACATGGTGGGTTGTCTCATTGAAGACGTCCTCAGGAACTGAGTTATGTGTTTGTAATCCATGAATAGTTACTAACACTCATTGGGATCCTTAATTGACCCTCTTGGCTTCTTAATCACCCTCGTCCTCTATCCAGGAGTTGCAAGTAGTTTCTGGTGTTTATAGTATGCTGGAGGCCGTGCGCAGCGCTGACCCGAGAGGTGGGCTGTGATGCGATAGGCACATGGCACGGTGTACCAGGCGCCCGTTTGGTGTCTCGGGAACCCTGCTCACATCATTCGGGGCCGTATGTGGAAACTTTGGCCGGACTCCCTGCGGATGGAACCTGAATAGACGATAAACCTGGACTAGAGACTTGAGTGTTTAGGTAGGTCGTGGTCGACACCCTCGCCAGGCTTCCACTTGAAGGTTGCCGAGATACATGACGTGTACATGGTGGTAAGTGGCGAGAGCGTGTGTGAAGAAGTACACCTCTGCAGGGTTAACATCGTCTATTCAAATAGCCGCGTCTGCGGTAAAGGACTTTTGGGTTGCCTATACAGTTCATAGACAAGTGAAAGTGGTTACTCTAAAATACGCAAGATAAGCGTGAGTGCTATGGATGGCGTTCTCTTAGGGAGACGGGAGCGGATCCATAGTGGTGTATTGATATGGTGAATATGTGGACTCGTGTGCGCCACCTCAAAGAGTTACTTGCAGTCGTAGTTCAGGATAGCCACCGAGTCAAAGCTGGCTTGCTGTAGTTAAACCTCACCATCCCTTTGTTGATAATGATGTATATGTAGATAGTTCTGATGTAAGTCTTGCTGGGTACATTTGTACTCATGTTTGCCTATTTTGTGTTTTTGCAGAGAGACTTCAGTCTCACTAGTAGTTCCACGTGGACTTCAATGTTTAGCTTGTTACCTCAGCTACGATCTTGTGCCCTCGACAGGATCTGGTTGATAGTCGGGCTTCTCAGCCCTTTTCATTTGTAGATGTCTGTACTCAGACATATTAAGCTTCCACTTGTGCTTTGACTTGTATGCTCTGAATTTTGGGTCATGAGACCCATGTTTGTAATATCTCGCTCCTCGGAGCCTACTGAATAAATACTTGAGTTGTAGAGTCATATTGTGATGCCATGTTGTATTTGCACATATCGAGCATATTGTGTGTATGTTATTGAAATGCTTGGTATGTGTGGGATCTGACTATCTAGTTAATTATCCTTGGTAGCCTCTCTTACTGGGAAATGTCTCCTAGTGCTTCCACTGAGCCTTGGTAGCTTGCTACTGCTCCGGAACACTTAGGCTGGCCGGCATGTGTCCATCTTCGTTCCTGTGTCTGTCCCTTCGGGGAAATGTCACGCGGTGTCTACCGGAGTCCTGTTAGCCTGCTACAGACCGGATTCTTGGGAGTCCTGTTAACCCAGTTGCTACAGCCCGGATTCACTCGCTGATGACCGACACGTTCGTAGCTGGGTCATGTATGCCTGTCCCTGTAAGTTAGTGCCACTTTGGGTTTGCGACTAGCCATGTCAGCCCGGGTTCTTTGTGATATGGATGCTAGCGACACTATCATATACGTGAGCCAAAAGGCGCAAACGGTGTCGGGCCTGGTAAGGCGACACCCGTGGCAATAACGTGCATGAGGCCGCAAAGTGATATGGGGTGTTACATGCTAGATCGGTGTGGCATAGGATTGGGGTCCTGACAGCTTTGGTATCAGAGCCTGACTGCCTGTAGGATTACCAAGCCAAACTGGTTGAAGTTGAGTCTAGAAATGCTTTAGTTATATGTAGGGGAATTGATTGTGGGATGGAATGTAAGGCTCTTTTTACTCCTTTACCTCATGCCCTCTGATCTGAGTCATCTTATCTTTCCTACGGGGTTAAGAAACTAGGCTATCTCTTCTTTCTATCAGGATCACGTGTTACTAATCTGTAGACCTATAAGATTGTTGGATTTGAGCCTTAGTTCAGTTTCTACTATCTATGTGTATTCATATTTGATCTCAGAACCTTGACATTGTGCTTCTGAGTGGCTATGCCACCATTTTTGTAGCACGTCTCCAATCTTTTTGAGCATTTATAGTCGTTATGCTGTTCGAGTCATCCCAGGTTTCTAAATAATCTGATGCAATTGCAAAATCCTTTCCCTCTGTTTTCGATGACCTTTTTGGCCAGGTTAACCACACTAAACGATGAGTTGAGGTACTCTATTGCCTCGACATATATGTTGTAGCTATTATTATGACCCTAGGTGTCTTAGGGGATCATCTAGTAATCTATCCATGATTTGTGTCCCAATTTGATGATTCTTGCCTTTATTCTCGAAAGCATCCCGTGATGCCACTTAGTAGTAGGTATTCTACTCCTGGGTTTTTGAACCCGGGATTCACCCTACTTACCTCGTGTTGATAGTGTTTTTCTCGTTCCTTAGGTTATTAGTAACCTTTGCAATAGTCCTCGAGGTTCGTGGTATTTCCTTCTTCCAAATACTATGAACCGCTTATGGCAGAAGTTCCTTGAACCAAGAGATCACAACAAGAGTGATCTCGATGAGTTCTCCATTCTATATCATGACTTTGCCAGTCCTGCCTTCTCCGCATGGGTTATCCGGAAGAAACCTGTTGAACCTGGTTCGACATACTAATCTATGCATCTACAACTCAGAAAGTTATATGCTCCTTGAGTTGTTCTCTTTAGTTGTATTCTGACCCCCGTCTATCATCTGATAGTCAAGAGTATGCGTGCATTCGTTCATCGATACCTATTACTCTTGTGGTCCATCAAGCCGTTCTATTCCGGAATGACTAGGAGAAACAAACTCCAGCACCTCATCCATATCTAGGATTGGGTCAAAGTAGCTGTATCTCGCAGATCAAATGCAATCTAGTTTTTGATTCTGTTCTACCCTAGAGTATTACCATCTTTATATCAAGAATGTCATGGGAATTGCACACCATCATATGAACTCTTGATACAGTGATACTCTCTCCATCATTATTCATTCCTTGGTTCCCATGTTGTTGCAATCGGAATGCCGACAAGTGAATCGTGATGTGTGAAATCAATACTCCTAGCAACTATGTTGCTCGGTAGCTAATGGACAATAACCTCATTTTAGTGTGTTGATTATTGAATCGTCACCCTAAGATTGATTGTGCTACCTAGTCCCTATTTCCGGTGCACTCTTCAGTCGGTGAGTTAGGATTTTGTCAATCCCTCGCTCATTTGATCATATCGTCTTGCCCTGAAAAGCAAGATTGTTCTCGAGCTTAGTAACATACCAGTGGTTCGTGATTTTCCGAATATCTTCTCGGAAGTATTACCAGGTTATCCCTGACTGTTATGTTGAGCTCGTGATCAAGATGGTTTCTTGTAACCACCCCTTCTCCAAGAATCTGTGTTGGATACCCCTGAGCTAGTTGGTTAAGCTGAATAACAACTTGGAGAGTTGGACGATGAAAGCTTGCCCGACTTAGTTCGTCTTAAGGGATATCTTGTGTGTGTTGCAAAAAGATGATATTATCATCGATTGGTCCTCGTGATAAATTGTCGGTGCTATTGTCTTACCCAATCTTTGATTTGAGTATGGGCTAACGTCAAATCAAATCATAACCAAAGATATTTGTAATGTTGTCTTACTCGTGGTTGATCCCTCGAGCATACACCATTATATCTTTTGGTCCGACCAATGCTATCACCTTGTTCACATACTTGTGGTATTCCATCCATATGGAAATCTCGATGACTTGTTGTTGAGCCCATCAGCAACATTTTATCTTCTCCATGATTCGTGTTGAACATCCAGCTAGTGTTGGAAACTTTTATAAGCATTATCTTCATGTCCCATGCATGAAGCATATGCCCAGGTGAAACAAGTGACTTCCTCTAATTCATGTGCATTTGATGCAAGTTGCCACCGTGGATACGAGAAAGTCGATGTTGCTTCCTCTAGAATCATCCCAAATCGGTCATGCATACGTGCGAAGTATTCTGTGGTTTGGAGACTTGCAACCTTCATTCTATATGTGTCGCTAGCACACCAAGCCACTGATTGATTTGCTCAAGGAGAAGAAGTTTCTTCTTAAGAGCTAGACTTATCTAAGGACTTCCAAAACCTTGTTGATGGTTCCTCACCTGAGTTCGGTAGTGTTTTATTATAAGACTACTACTTGGTCATGCTTGCCTGAGGCAGCGTGTTAACATGTTTGTAGCAGAACCAACTCATATTTTGGAGCTTGCTATCGTAGTTCATTTCCCGAGAATCTCGCAATGTCATCTCGTCGATTTGTGTTGCAAACTTTTCTTTTTCTTTCTAGACTCGACGAGACTGGATCTGACACCAACCAGATCTGAATCTCAAGCAAATACGATGGTTGGAATGTTTCCCAAGAACCATAATATTGGTCTCTTTGTAACCTGGTAAAATGGATGTCGTGGCCAACACACCCAGCTGGAAGACCCATTATTGTAGTATCTTGTTTGAGGAAGTTGGCCACCTCCCCATAAGGATTTCATAGGATACTACCCCCTAGTTGTCCTTTATGGATTTTTTGCGCTCCTGAAGTCTGACCTTTTATTTGATGTTCTAGATATCAAACCATATCCATGAATGGGATGCGCTAGCACATCGAGGAGAACATTAGAAGCGGAGTGCTAAATGTCTCTCGGTCGATCATCCAAATTTTGTCCCCTTGGCCTCGCCAAGGTGAAATCTGAGAAAGTGTTATCTTTCCTTTGCATCTGCATCGTCCATCACTATTCATCATGGTAGTATGTTGTGTTGCTAGGTTCCTTGACACGGATATTGGTAAAACCTTGATGAATATGGAAATGCTCAAGTTCTTGAGAGCATGCGCAAGCACTAGGTGTTATCATCGGCACTAACTGGGATTGCTCCCAGTTTTCCTCGGTTAAGCTATAACCTTTCAAACAGTGGGTTCACTCTCGTCTGTTGAGTTATTCCCTAGTTACTAGAATCATTCCCATCATTTGCATTTTGATCCCAGCTTGCACCGCCATCGTGCCACCCTACTTTGGGTTAATTACTGATCAGGATCATTTTCAAAAGTGGTCCTACCATGGGTTCCATCCATTTCCGGTGATAAGCAAAATCACCCTTGTGTTGTCCTCAACAAGGTAATCCACATCGTCCATTCTTGTCTGGGTATGCCCTTCCTTCGCACTCCACCAAACGATTGTTGGTGAACTGCCTTAGGCTGGTTTAAAGAGATACGATGATCCATGTATCAAAAGTAATTCTTTTTGCCACTTAAGGTATTAATTCTACGAGTCGCCTCCTCTGAGATGTTTCGTTATGGTATCATGGCAACTCAACTCCTCGCTATGTTGACAACCGTTCACCACCTTCTTAAGCGTGAAATTGTTGTCTACCTAGTGCCGTCATCTACTTCACTCCATTCCTTTGGATGTGTGCTTCGCGTCTCAACTCATGAGATGTTTCAATGTCTCACTCCGTGAGTTGATCCTGAGTTGATCGATCTTCGAGAACATCGATCCATCTAGAGCTTTTCTTTTCCTCTCGTTGTCATGTAGTGGAGTTCCCAGAGCAAGACGACGAGACAAAGATGGTGATTTAACCAATGCCCTTATGAAGTGCAACCTGGATCGTCAAGATTATGTTAGTTTACGTTCCCCCTTCATATTACCCTACGCTTGAATCTCGGGACGAGATTCTTGTTTAGTGGGGGCGAGTTGTCACAGCCCCAGTTCAGGCTTTGCTTGTCTTTGCATTAGCTTCCATGCATCATGTCTAAATTCTATGAAACATTTAAATGGGGGCTGATAAACCCTAGCAGCAAATGAAATTCAACTAGGGTCCAAATAAAATCATTTTCATTGAACCCAAAATGCCCTTCTAAAATCTTCATCATATTTGCCTTGGTCTAGAACCTCTGACAAAAATGGTGCACACTTTTCTAGGACAACAGAGGGTCATTGAATTAAATCATATGTTAATTGCATTTGGGCAGTTAAATGCTATGAAATATTTTAAATGCTCAAATAATCATAAACTAAAATGTTTACTGTTGTATATATTTTAAACAGTAGCCATGACTAGTTTCATGATTTTTGGAGGAGTCCAAGTATTTTTAATAAAGCCCTGAAGCTAGAGAAGAAATAGAAAACTGAAACGATAGAAAAGAGAGAGGGAGAGAGCACTTGCCTGACGCTCACCTGGCAGCCCATCTAGCTGGCCCAGCCCACCTGGGCTCCCTGTAGCCTTCCTCCTCGCGCCAGTAGGTGAGGGCGTGTGGCCACCGCACGCCGGCACGCGCCCGAGCCACCTCATGCTTCCGCCGCTTCGAGAGCTAGCCTCGAGTGCCACGCACTCCCCCTCGCCCCCCTGCACCTCTCCTCTCCCCCTGGACCCCAACCCCTCCTCTGCTCCCCTCTCGCGCGCACCACCGAGCGGAGCTCGTCGCCATCGTCGCCGTTCACCATGGCCACCGCCTCTCCCTCGCCTTACTGACCTGTCCACGAGCCCCGCCACCGTCTCCTACGCATTCCGCACCGTTCCAAGCAACGTCAGAAGCCCCGAATCGCCGTCCCTACTGTCTACTTCAACCTTGGTCCGCCGAGATCACCCTCGCCGCCCCGCTCGCTCCAGCTCGTCCCCGACCCCACTGCCTAGCTCGCAGTGACCGTTGTGAGTTTCTGCCTCTCCTCCCCCTCTCCGTTCTTGCTGCCGCGCGCCATAGCGACCGCACCGAGCACACCCGCACGCGCCGCCGCCCGCGCTCGTCGCCGGTGACGCTCTGGTGACCATTTGGTCCCGGGAATGCGCCCAACGTGCTCCCTGCATCGTGTAGAGCCTTCGTAGCACCTCGCCACACTCATTTGCGCACCGCAGCCCCATCCCCGCTTGCACCCGAGCTCCGGCCACCACAAACCTCGTCGCCGGTGCTGCTCCCGGCCACCCCAGCCTCCACCACTGCTACCGTTGGATGCGCCACTCCACCCTCTTCCCGTAGCTGCTCCCTGCGCACCAAAAGAGCCCCAGTAGGTGGATCCCGACGCGCTCCGCCGCGTCCGGCCTCGCCGGTGGCTAAACACCGGCGTGTTGACCGCTTTGACCGCCGGTGGTTTAGCCCCAGTTGACCAGGGGATTTGACCTCCCCTGGGTCTATGACATGCGGGCCCCGCCCGGCTAATTAATCTAGTTTAAGTTTAAACTTAATTAGAATGACCCAGGTTAGTACTAACTAAACTAGATTAGTTTAGCTAACCACTGACATGCAGGCCCCATAGGTCAGATTTGACCAGGACCGGCTCCGTTAACCTGATGACGTCACACTGACGCCAGGCTAACACAGTAAATCATTTTCTGGATTAAAAACAATTTAGAAATTCCAGAAATTTGTATAAACTTCAAAAATTCATAGTAATTCAACCATAACTCTAAATGAAATAAATTATATATGAAAAATGATCAGAAAAATCTAATCTATCTATCTGTACTGGTTTCATGCATGTTAGAACAACTTATGACTACTGTTTAGGACAAATGTAATGAATGGCATTTAAATAACCACATGTGGAGTTTGAATTTGAATCTTGGATGCAAACCAACTTCATTTAACCTGTTGCTAGTTGCATTAGCTCAAATCACATAATTTTGCCATGTCATGATCATGCATCATATTTTGCATTGCATTGATTGTGTTCTTCTTTGTTTCTCGGTACTTGTTCCCTCTCAGTAGACGACGTACCGACAATGTGATTGATGACACCGATGAAGAACTATACTATCTTCAGAAGTGCCAGGCAAGCAAAACCCCCTTGTTCATTCTGATACAATCCCACTCTCTCGCTCCTGCTCTCTTTTACTGCATTAGGACAACAACGATTCATCTGTTACTTGCTGCGATAGTTGAACCCCTTTCCTCTGCATGACCTGTCATTGCCACGGTAAATAGATGAAACCCACTAGCATGAGTAGGAGTTGTTTGAGCCCCGATGCGCCTACTCATTCATGCTTGTTTGTCATGCATGCTATTGCTTAGAGTTGAGTCAGGTCTGATTCATTGGGGGTGAATTGGAATGGTGTTGAACATGTCCTACTGTGTGTGAGCTAAGTGTGTGAACACTATTTGGTAAAGGTAGCGGTGAGAGGCCATGTAGGAGTACATGGTGGGTTCTCTCATTGAAGCCGTCCTCAGGAACTGAGTTCTGTGTTTGTAATCCATGAATAGTTACTACCACTCATTGGGATCCTTAATTGACCCTCTTGGCTTCTTAATCACCATCGTCCTCTGTCCAGGAGTTGCAAGTAGTTTCTGGTGTTTGTAGTTTGCTGGAGGCCATGCGCAGTGCTGACCTGAGGGGTGGGCTGTGATGCGGTAGGCACGTGGCATGGTGTACCGGTGCCCATTTGGTGTCTCGGGAACCCTGCTCACATCATTCGGGGCCGTATGTGGAAACTTCGGCCGGACCTCCTGTGGATGGAACCTGAATAGGCGATAAACCTGGACTAGAGACTTGAGTGTTTAGGTAGGCCGTGGCCGACACCCTCGCTAGGCTTCCGCTTGAAGGTTGCCGAGATACATGACGTGTACATGGTGGTAAGTGGCGAGAGCGTGTGTGAAGAAGTACACCTCTGCAGGGTTAACATCGTCTATTCGAATAGCCGCGTCTATGGTAAAGGACTTCTGGGTTGCCTATACAGTTCATAGACAAGTGAAAGTGGTTACTCTAAAATACGCAAGATAAGCGTGAGTGCTATGGATGGCGTTCTCTTAGGGAGACGGGAGCGGATCCATAGTGGTGTATTGATATGGTGAATATGTGGACTCGTGTGCGCCACCTCAAAGAGTTACTTGCAGTCGTAGTTCAGGATAGCCACCGAGTCAAAGCTGGCTTGCTGCAGTTAAACCTCACCATCCCTTTGTTGATAATGATGCATATGTAGATAGTTCTGATGTAAGTCTTGCTGGGTACATTTGTACTCACGTTTGCCTATTTTGTGTTTTTGCAGAGAGACTTCGGTCTCACTAGTTCCACGTGGACTTTGACGTTTAGCTTGTTACCTCAGCTACAATCTTGTGCCCTCGGCAGGATATGGTTGATAGTCGGGCTTCTCAGCCCTTTTCATTTGTAGATGTCTGTACTCAGACATATTAAGCTTCTGCTTGTGCTTTGACTTGTATGCTCTAAATGTTGGGTCATGAGACCCAAGTTTGTAATATCTCGCTCCTCGGAGCCTATTGAATAAATACATGAGTTGTAGAGTCATGTTGTGTGATGACCCACAAGTATAGGGGATCTATCATAGCCCTTTCGATAAGTAAGAGTGTCGAACCCAACGAGGAGCAGAAGGAAATGATAAGCGGTTTTCGATAAGGTTTTCTCTACAAGCACTGAAATAGTAGGTGATAGATAGTTTTGTGATAAGATAAATAGTAACGAGCAAAAAGTAAATAAAGTAAATAAAGTGCAGCAAGGTGGCCCAATCCTTTATGTAGCAAAGGATAAGCCTGGACAAATTCTAATAATGAAGAAGGAGCTCCCGAGGACACATTGGGAATTATCGACAAGCTAGTTTTCATCACATTCATAAAATTCGCGTTCGGTACTTTGATAATTTGATATGTGGGTGGACCGTTACTTGGGTACTTCCCTAACTTGGACAAGCATCCCACTTATGATTCACCCCTATTGCAAGCATCCGCAACTACAAAAAGGAGTATTAAGGTAAACCTAACCACAACATTAAACATATGGGTCCATATCAACCCCTAACGAAGCAACACATAAACTAGGGTTTAAGCTTTTGTCACTCTAGCAACCCATCATCTACTTATTACTTCCCCATGCCTTCCTCTAGGCCCAAATAATGGTGAAGTGTCATGTAGTCGACGTGCACATAACACCACTACAGAAAGACAACATACATCTCATCAAAATATCGAACGAATACCAAATTCACATGACTACTAATAGCAAGACTTCACCCATGTCCTCAGGAACAAACATAACTACTCACAAAGCATATTCATGTTCATAATCAGAGGAGTAATAATATGCATAAATGATCTGAGCATATGATCTTCCACCAAGTAAACCAATTAGCATAAACTACAAGGAGTAATCAACACTACTAGCAACCTACAGGTACCAATTTGTGGTCTTGATACAAGATTGGATACAAGAGATGAACTAGGGTTTTGAGAGGAGATGGTGCTGGTGAAGATGTTGATGGAGATTGACCCCCTCTCGATGAGAGGATCGTTGGTGATGACATTGGTGATGATTTGCCCCTCCCGGAGGGAAGTGTCCCCGACAGAACAACTCCGCCAGAGCCCTAGGTTGATTCCGCCAAGGTTCCGCCTCGTGGCGGTGGAGTTTCGTCCCGTAAGCTTGCCCATGATTTTTTCCAGGGTAAAAGTGATGATATAGCAGAAGATGGACGCCGGAGGCCCACCAGGGGGCCCAGGAGATAGGGGGCCGTGCCCTAGAGGGGGGCGCGCCCTCCTGTTTCCTGGACAGGGTGTGGGCCCCCTGACCTATTTCTTTCGCTCATAAATTCTTATTAAATCCAAAAGGTGGTTTCGTGGAGTTTCAGGACTTTTGGAGTTGTGCAGAATAGGTTTCCAACGTTTGCTCCTTTTCCAGCCAGAATTCCAGCTGCCGGCATTCCCCCTCTTCATGATAAACCTTATAAAATAAGGGAGAATAGCCATATGTATTGAGATATAATGTGTAATAACATCCCATAATGCAATAAATATTGATATAAAAGCATGATGCAAAATGGACGTATCAACTCCCCCAAGTTGAGACCTCGCTTGTCCTCAAGCGGAAGCCGAAATCGAAAAATATGTCCACATGTTTAGATATAGAGGTGTCGATAAAAATAAAATACAGACATGAGTGCATCATGATCATTCTAATAACAGGAACATATATAGTTTTTTGTCATATGATTTCCTATGTTCAAGTAATAAACAATTCACAATGTCAAGTATGGTTCAAAAACTCCATTGGGAACTAACAAACTATATTCTCAGTCATTGAAGCAATTGCAATTTATCGTAACATCAGAAAGAGTCAATAATAGAGTTTTTCAACAAGCTCACATACTCAACTATCTCGTAGTCTCCCACAATTGCTAACACTCACGCAATACTTGTGGTTATAGAGTTTCAGCCGAACACTGAGAAAGATAGGGGCTTATTGTGTTGCCTCCCAACGTATTCACCTTTAGGTGATGTCAACAATAATAGCCTGTGCCAACTTACATCCAATTTGATATATATATATATATATCATGATCTTTCAAACACGAGGAGCTTGCCAAAGGATAAAAATAAAAAAGGGAAAGTTGAGGATCACCTTGACTCAAGCATAAAGTAAATACATAAAGTAAAAGATAGGCCCTTCGCAGAGGGAAGCAGAGGTTGTCATGCGCATTTAGGGTTGATGTATAAAGTCTTAGTGCAAAAGAACGTCACTTTATATTGCCCCTTGTATGTGGACCTTTATTATGCAGTCTGTCGCTTTTATTACTTCCACAACAAGTTTGTACAAAGTTTATTTCTCCGCACTAATAAGTCATACATATTTAGAGAGCAATTTTTATTGCTTGCACCGATGACAACTTACTTGAAGGATCTTACTCAATCCATAGGTAGGTATGGTGTACTCTCATGGCAAAACTGGGTTTGAGGATATTTGGAAGCACAAGTAGTATCTCTACTTGGTGCAAGGAATTTGGCTAGCAAGAGGGGGAAAGGCAAGCTCAACATGTTTGGAAGGTCAATGACAATATATTTTAACTGAGATGTCGGAAAACATAAACCATTATGTTGTCTTCCTTGTCCAACATCAACTCTTTTAGCATGTCATACTTAATGAGTGCTTCACAGTCATAAAAGATGTCCAAGATAATATATTTATATGTGAACCCCTCTTTCCTTATCACTTCCTATTAATTGCAACGATGACCAAGGCTACGTTCGTCAACTCTCAACAATTTTTATGCCTCATACTTTCTATGTGTGAAGTTATCACTATCCATAAGATCAATATGAACTCTTTTGTTCTTTCTACTTTCTCATGATCATGGCGACATAGCAAAGCCCTTGACTCAACACTAATCTTTATTATAGATAGCACATAGACTCAATTACATAAAGAGATCACAATGCAAAACTCAAAACTACTTGATATCAAAAACTTCAAACTACTAGATCAAGATACTACTAAAAGGATCGAACTAAATAAAGCTGTAAAAATAGGAGTGTGATGGTGATACGATACCGGGGCACCTCCCCCAAGCTTGGCAGTTGCCAAGGGGAGTGGCAATACCCATATGATTATTTCTTCAGAGGTGGTGAAGTAGGAGTTGTTCATGATGTAGGCTTGTCGTCCATCTTCCAAGGCACAGGCTCTCCATCATAAAAGGATGATCGAGTCTCCGGGATCCTTAAATCTGCAGCCAAACTCATTCGCTTGAATCTATATTCATACTCACAGTTCTGGTTTTGCAGGTCATAAATCTGGGCTTGGAGGTGCTCGATTTTCTCTTGAAGCTTGAAGATGGTCTCCCCAATGACTTTGGCATCCAGCTTGTGGTTGTTGGTGAACTCCGTGATTATCATCTGGTTGGTGTTGAGTCCACGCTCCACCATCCCTTGGCACTTGAAAACTTCTTATTCCACAGCTTCGAGCTTTGTCTCCACGCTCCTGGTACGTCTTGGTCCCTCCACATCGCGGATGTGCAGCACCCCCTCACGCATCTCAATGGTTTGAGGGTGATGCAGCACCTCCACGAGATAGGGGTTGATAACCCTCTCGAAAAATTTGTCCTTGGGAGCGCTTGGAGATGCCATGATGCTCTAGATCTGAAACAGAAACAGCTCGAAACGAAAACAGAGGATATTTGTGTGATACGATGGTCAAAACCTTCGGGAGTATATGTAATGAATTTTTACCGACCAAAATACGTAACATACAAGAAATCGGAGTCCGGGAGGCACACGAGGTGCCCACGAGACAGGGGCATGCCCTATAGGGGTGGGGGCGCAGCCTCCTCTCTCGTGGGAGCCTCATGTCCCTTTCGGACTACTTCTTTCTTCCTAAAATTCTTAAATAATCCAAAACTGATAAAAATTGCCATTAGAGTTGTTTTGGAGTCGGTTTACTTACCGTACCACGTACCTATGCCTTTTCGGAGTCTGGAAGGTTCTGGAAAGTGTCTTTTATGTACTCCTCAGGGGTTATGGTTTCAATAATATTAGTTTCAACATTGAAAGGATTACCTGAAATATAATGTTTAATTCTTTGACCGTTTACCACCCTCGGATTTGTGCCTCCGAAATTGTTGATTTTTATAGCACCAGAACGATAGACCTCCTCGATAACGTCGGGACCTTCCCATTTTGAGAGAAGTTTTCCTGCAAAAAATCTTAAACGAGAATTGAATAATAACACATAATCCCCTACATTAAACTCACGCTTTTGTATCCTCTTATCATGCCATCATTTGACTTTTTCTTTGAAAATCTTGGCATTCTCATAGGCTTGGGTTCTCCATTCCTCAAGTGAGCTAATATCAAATAACCTTTTCTCACCGGCAAGTTTGAAATCATAATTGAGCTCTTTAATAGCCCAATATGCCTTATGTTCAAGTTCAAGAGGTAAATGCCATGCTTTTCCATAAACCATCTTATAAGGAGACATACCCATAGGATTTTTGTATGCAGTTCTATAGGCCCATAATGCATCACCAAGTTTTTTGGACCAATTCTTTCTAGATCTATTCACAGTCTTTTGCAAAATTAATTTGAGCTCTCTATTACTCAACTCTACTTGACCACTAGACTGCGGATGATAAGGAGATGCAATTCTATGATTGACATCATACTTAGCGAGCATCTTACGGAAAGCACCATGAATAAAGTGTGAACCACCATCAGTCATAAGATATCTAGGGACTCCAAACCTCGGAAAAAGAACTTCTTTAAGCATTTTAATAGAAGTGTTATGATCAGCACTACTAGTTGGAATAGCTTCTACCCACTTAGTAACGTAATCAACATCAACTAAAATAAGTGTGTAAGCATTGGAGGCAGGAAAAGGTCCCATGTAATCAAAGCCCCAAACATCAAACGGTTCAATAACAAGAGAATAATTCATAGGCATTTCTTGACGTCTACTAATGTTACCTATTCTTTGACATTCATCACAAGATATGACAAACTTACGAGCATCTTTGAAGAGAGTAGGCCAATAAAAACTAGATCGTAGTACCTTGTGTGCAGTTCTATCTCCAGCGTGGTGTCCTCCATAGGATTCAGAGTGACACTTGCGTAGGATTTGTTCCTGGTCATGCTCAGGCACACAATGTCTAATAATACCATCTACTCCTTTATAAAGATGTGGATCATCCCAGAAGTAATGTCTTAAGTCGTAAAAGAACTTTTCTTTTGCTGGTATGTGAAACTAGGTGGTATATATTTAGCAACAATGTAATTAGCATAATCAGCATACCAAAGAGCAGTACGATAAGCATTGACAACCTCTAATTGTTCATCAGGAAAGCTATCATTAATAGGCTGTGGGTCATCAAGAACATTCTCTAACCTAGATAAGTTGTCTGCAACGGGGTTCTCAGCTCCCTTTCTATCAATAATATGCAAGTCAAATTCTTGGAGCAAGAGAACCCATCTAATGAGTCTAGGCTTAGCATCTTTCTTTTCCATAAGATATTTAATAGGAGCATGATCTATGTGAATAGTAACTTTGGAATCAACAATATAAGGTCTAAACTTATCACATGCAAACACAACTGCTAAGAACTCTTTTTCAATAGTAGCATAATTTCTCTGGGCAGTATCAAGAGTCTTACTAGCATACTGGATAACATTCAATTTCTTATCGACTCTTTGCCCTAAAACAGCGCCTACAGCATAATCACTAGCATCGCACATAATTTCAAAAGGTAAATTCCAATCGGGTGGCTGAACAATAGGTGCAGTGATCAAAGCTTTCTTAAGTGTTTCAAATGCTTCTACACAATCATCATCAAAGACAAAAGGAATATCTTTTTGCAATAAATTAGTCAGAGGCCTAGAGATTTTAGAAAAGTCCTTAATGAACCTCCTATAAAAACCGATGTGACCAAGAAAACTTCTTATACCATTTATGTCCTTGGGACATGGCATCTTTTCAATAGCATCAACCTTGGCTTTATCAACTTCAATACCTCTCTCAGAGATCTTGTGCCCCAAGACAATGCCTTCATTAACCAAAAAGTGACACTTTTCCCAATTCAGGATGAGACTAGTGTCTTCGCACCTCTGCAAAACTCGATCAAGGTTGCTAAAACAATCATCAAAAGAGGATCCATAGACGGAGAAGTCATCCATGAATACCTCACAAATATTTTCACAAAAATCAAAAAATATAGCCATCATGCATCTTTGAAAGGTAGCAGGTGCATTACATAAACCAAAAGGCATACGTCTATAAGCAAAAGTACCAAAAGGGCAAGTAAAAGTAGTTTTAGA
Source organism: Triticum aestivum (assembly GCF_018294505.1). NCBI lineage: Eukaryota > Viridiplantae > Streptophyta > Magnoliopsida > Poales > Poaceae > Triticum > Triticum aestivum. The sequence goes on from NC_057807.1 coordinate 290,065,888, forward strand.
TTGATCCTTCGCTGACACAGGTATTTGAGAGAAACCAGAATAACCATCTAGAAAGCAGAAATGAGTGTGTTTGGATAGCCTTTCTAGCATTTGATCAATAAAAGGTAAAGGGTAATGATCTTTCTTAGTAGCTTTATTTAACTTACGGAAATCAATTACCATCCTATAACCTGTAATAATTCTTTGCGGGATCAATTCATCTTTATCATTAGGAACAATGGTAATACCTCCCTTTTTTAGGGACACAATGGACAGGGCTTACCCACTCATTATCAGCAACGGGATAAATAATACCAGCCTCAAGGAGCTTTAGTATCTCCTTTCTTACCACTTCCTTCATCTTGGGATTTAATCGTCTTTGAGGATCTCTAACTGGTTTGGCATCTTTCTCCACTAAAATTTTGTGTTGACATAATGTTGGACTAATGCCCTTAAGATCATCCAGAGTATATCCAATAGTAGCTCTGTGCTTCTTCAGAGTTTTCAATAATCTTTCTTCTTCTTTCTCTGAGAGGTTAGCACTAATAATAACAGGATATATTTCTTTTTCATCAAGATAAGCATACTTACGATTATCAGGTAAGGGTTTGAGTTCAAACACGGGATCACCCTTGGGTGGAGGGGGATCCCCAAGAATTTCAACGGGAAGGTTATGTTTCAGCATAGGTTCTTGTTTAAGGAACACTTCATCTATTTCTTCCCTTTCCTTCATAAACATATCATTTTCATGGTCTAACAAGTAATGTTCTAATGGATTAGTTGGAGGAACAACAATGGAAGCAAGACCAATAATCTCATCCTTACTAGGTGGTTCCCTTTCACGAGGTTGTCTACTAAACTTAGCAAAATTGAACTCATGAGACATACCATCTATGCTAACAGTGACGACCTTCCTTTCACAATTAATCTTAGCACTAGCCATATTCAAGAAGGGTCTACCAAAAATAATAGGGCAAAAATCATCTTGTGGGGAAGCAAGAACAAGAAAATCAGCAGGGTATTTAATCTTCCCACACAAGACTTCAACATCTCTAACAATCCCAATAGGTTTAATGGTAACCCTATTAGCAAGCTTAATAGTAACATAAATGTCTTCTAATTGAATAGGTGGAATATCGTGCATAATTTCTTTATAAAGATCATAAGATATCGCACTAGCACTAGCACCCATATCACATAAGCCATGATAACAATGATCTCCTATTTTAACAGAAATAACAGGCGTGCCTACAACAGGTCTACGTGTCTTAGTATCGGGTCTAGCAATATTAGCAGTTTCACCCAATGTCGGGGGTTGGGTGTGACATATGCCAAAGGATGGCTTATCATGGTGGGAGCGAGTAGATCGTCGCCGGTGCCTGGAAACGGGATGAGGCGAAGACATGCACGCCGATGGATCTTACCCAGCCTCAGGGCTCTCCGAGGAGATAACACCCCTACTGCTGCTCTGCGGGGGCTCCGCATGATCACTACGGCAAAGTGAATACAAGGTTGCTCCTAGAGCTGTTTCCTAGAGGTAGGAGAGGGCAAGGCTAGCTCCCTCCTTCCTATATGATTGGGTCTAATGCTAAAGAAGCTATCCCCGTTGCATGGGTGCCCCGGGGGGATTATATAGGCCTGCCCCCCAGGGATACAATGGTAAACCGGCTGGGCGCGGGTCCCAGCCGTCTGTCTCTCAGGCCGCCGTCTTCTCCACCGACTGCTGGGGCCCGCCGACTGGTGGGCCCCGCCGACAGGCCTAGTACTGTAGCCGTGCTTCCAATGACGCGGGCTTGGTCATGGGGTCGTGGCAACAGTGCCGCCGCCCGGCGGACGATCACTGTCGCCATTCCCCGTCTTGTCTGGGTAATGGCGTGCTGGGCCCGTGGGATGGGCCGGCCGACTCCAGGGGGCCGACTCCCACGAGTCCGTCTTTGTGGCGCTCTCGCCGTCTTCTGTACCCCCGCTGACGGGCGGGTCCCACCATCTCTGGGCCGTACAGGTAAGCCGTCATGGGCACAGTGCGCCGCCCATGGGGGCTGAGGTCAGGGCGGGCATGGCAACAGTGCCGCGCCATGATGGAGATCTCCAGCGATACGGCGCACTATAGCCATGCCAGACCTTCGTAAGCGGGGCAGGGACAGCCACGCAGTGACCATACCCCGCCCCGTCCATCGTGGCGAAGGCTGGGGGTGGTTGGAGTCGCGGGCCGACTCCCATAGTCTGCTTATCTCGAAGTCGCCAGCTAAGAGTCGGCTTATCTCGGAGTCGTCGGCTAAGAGTCGGCTTAACTCGAAGTCGTCCCTGGGACTCGGCCGTGAGGGGCAGTTGCCGCCGACTCCCAGGAGGCGGCTCGTTATCGTGGGGTCTTGAGGGGGGCAGTCTACCCCGATGTTTTGAAAGGTTCTAGGGCTCGGGTTAGCCTACCCGTGGCCCATTACTCCGACACCCAAGAAAGAGATAACATGCCCATCTAAATCCTCATCCAAGAGATCTTTAATCATAGCAATACCAGGTTCAACATTAATTTTCTCAGGAGGTGTATAGGTCCTAGTATTACTCTTACGAACAACAGTCGAAGCTTTAACATGATCTTTTATCCTAACAGGAAAAGGAGGTTTTTCAACATAAGCAGTAGGAATAATAGGATCACTATATGTAATAGTCCTTTCTTCGACTGTAATAGGTGCAACTACTTTCACTTCAACAGGAGGATTATATTTAAACCACTTCTCTTAACGGATATCAACGTGAGTAGCAAAAGTTTCACAAAAAGTAGCTACTATCTTAGAGTCAAGTCCATACTTAGATCTAAATCCACGGAAAGCATTAGTATCCATAAAAGATTTAACACAATCGAACTTAGGTGTCATACCTGACTCCTTACCATCGTCGGAACCCCAATCTTCAGAGTTTCGTTTAATTCTTTCCAATAAGTCCCATTTTAAATCAATAGTCTTCAGCATATAAGAACCAGCATAGGAAGTATCGAGCAGGTTACGATTATCAAGAGAAAGCCGAGCATAAAAATTCTGAATAATCATTTCCCGAGAGAGATCATGATTGGGGCATGAATATAACATTGACTTAAGCCTCCCCCAATCTTGAGCGATGCTTTCTCCTTCGCGAGGCTAGAAATTATATATGTAATTACGATCACGATGAACAAGATGCATAGGATAGAACTTCTGGTGAAATTCCAACTTCAATCGCTTATAATTCCAATATCTCGTATCATCACATAGCCTATACCATGTCATTGCATCTCCCTAAATAAAGGTAAGACCTTCCTTTTGACAACATCATCGGGAATACCTGCAAGCTTAAATAATCCACAAACTTCATCTACAAAGATAAGGTGTAAATCGGGATGCAATGTTCCATCTCCTGCAAAAGGATTAGCTAGCAGTTTTTCTATCATATCCGAAGGAATCTCAAAGTGAATATTTTCATAAAGTTCAGTAGGTTTAGGAGCATCTCTTTGCTCTTCTGGTTGGGGTGAAGATACCCCAAACAAGCCCCTCAAAGGATTAGTTTCCATAGTGATAAGTAACAGAAAATTTCAGCACACTATATAAATGTTTCCTTACCAAGTTCCACTCACCAAGAGCGCTACACTCCCCGGCAATGCCGCCAGAAAAGAGTCTTGATGACCCACAAGTATAGGGGATATATCGTAGTCCTTTCGATAAGTAAGAGTGTCGAACCCAACGAGGAGCAGAAGGAAATGATAAGCGTTTTTCGATAAGGTTTTCTCTGCAAGCACTGAAATAGTAGGTGATAGATAGTTTTGTGATAAGATAAATAGTAACGAGCAAAAAGTAAATAAAGTAAATAAAGTGCAGCAAGGTAGCCCAATCCTTTATGTAGCAAAGGATAAGCCTGGACAAATTCTAATAATGAAGAAGGAGCTCCCGAGGACACAGACACATTGGGAATTATCGTCAAGCTAGTTTTCATCACATTACAGGAGAAGAAGAAGGCACGCAAAAGAAAGACTAAGAAGGGTGCGAGCCAGCCGGCATCGAGTACGATCCGTGCTCAGGACGGGCCACCTTCACCGCAGGATATCTCGAGGAGGGTGCATGTGGCGGGTAGGGCGATGCTACCGACAAATATGCTCAATGCTGCAACCGATGCTATGCGGAGTCTGCATGACAGTGTTCTTTCTTTGGAGAAGCGGCGTCTCAGGGAGAAGGATGTGGCATACCCGGTTTTTGCGTACGATCGTCCTGCGTTTTGATGACATCCATGCTATGTTGAACCTTCATCTGCTGCACTACACCTTCGTTCGGCTATTTTCGCTGAGTATGGAGATGCGGATCATTCACGACAAGACCCCGGACATCGTGATAGTCGACCCCTTCTACATGCGTGCCAAGATCTTGGGCAGCGCTGGGGACCGGCAAGTCACGAGTTCTTACCTCGAAGGCGTCATTCTGGCAAACCAAGACAAGGATAACTTCCTCGTGCCTTACTTTCCCGAGTAAGTCCTCCCCTCAACCGGCCCGTAACATATGAATTCTTACATTTCGATCGTTTTTCTTTTAACATTCCATGTTTTCTGCAGTGACACACGTTGCACGCTCATCCTCCTAAGCCCCAAATATTTTATGGCCACGTATTTCGACCCGGACCGTCAGTCGAACGTAGACTACACAAATGTCAAGAAGGTTCTTGATGATGTTCTCCCCGGCTGCACCAAATCTGGAGGCACCTTCACCAGGCCTATTCGTAAGTACGGCAAGCACGTGTTCTCCCACAATACGACGTTCTGCTGCGTCAAGCAGCCGCCTAGCGGTCAGAAGGGTGCCTACTACGCCATCCATCACATGCGGGCGATCGTACGGGACCATCATCAACTTCTGCTACCGAGTAAACTCAAAGATTGGGCCGCGAGTGTGTCGGCAATCCAGGACGCGGACCTCCGACAAGAATTCTTTCGCATCCAGTCGGAGTTTGCGGAAATCATCCATCAAGATGTCCTTCGTACCTCGGGGCAGTTCTACCTCAGAAATCAACCGTCCAACAGTGACATCGACACAATGCTACAAATGCAGGCTGGCAACGACCGTTATTTCATGACTCCCATGATAGACGGCGGCTTCATCCACGCTCCGGTCCCTTGAGTCGAGTCGAAAGCAATGATGCTGTGTCTAGTTCTGAAACATCGATTGGCTCATGTTGTAATTAAACTTTAATGAACTTGTAGTATGTCTCTTTGGTTTCGAGAGTCATTCAACTTAGATGTAATCGATGCTATTAATGTCTTGCTTTTCTCTTCCGATCGTTCTGTTGCATACTTATATGTTGCTTATGTATTGTCTGTGAATTGGTACTAACGTTTCGTTTGGCTAGTGCATAGCGATGCCGTCGTATGTCGTGTACAAGGGTAAGGTTCCCGGAGTCTACGACGATTGGGAGGAGTGTCGAAGACAGGTTCACCGATTCAGCGGTAACAGTTACAAAGGGTACACCACTAGGGCCGAGGCCGAATCTAGATACGCCCGCTATCTAGCGGGAGAGGGGAGGGAGCGTTGGAGGAACCGGATGAAGACGAGTTTCATCGTGATGATGCTCATCGTGATGACCGCAGCTCTCTTCTATGTGATGGTAGTTTAGATGATCGATATCGACTTGTAATGTGAAGACAAACTCGCTACTCGCGGTCTCGAGACTTGTAATATAATGTTCTATATTTGTTCGGTCTTTTCAATTCGGAGACTAATATGATGAATTGTATTCGGAGACTAATATGATGAATTGTATTCAAAGACTAATCTTCTATTGTATTTGATGAATCTGTTGTTGATGTGTGCTGTCTATATTTTGTCAAATTATACATTTTGTAACCTGTGCAAAAAACAGAAAATAAAAAAAATAAAAAAAAACCTAATATTCATACTAATGGCGCATCACATGACAGTGCGCCATTAGTATGACAGTGCATACTAATGGCGCATCACTGGGTAGTGCGCCATTAGTATGCCGCGGTTACTAATGGCGCATCCAGAGGTGGTGCGCCATTAGTATGCCAGAGCACCTGGGTATACATGGCCCCTGGGAGGCATACTAATGGTGCACCCTGGCCTATACTAATGGCGCATCCACGGTGCGCCATTAGTATACCAGATACTAATGGCGCACCAGGTGGTGCGCCATTAGTAAAAATTACTAATGACGTGCTATTAATGGTGCACCACAGATGCGCCATTAATAGCCATACTAGGTGCGCCATTAGTATGGGTTTTTCTAGTAGTGTAAGATTCACGTTCGGTACTTTGATAATTTGATATGTGGGTGGACCGGTACTTGGGTACTGCCCTAACTTGGACAAGCATCCCACTTATGATTAACCCCTATTGCAAGCATCCGCAACTACAAAAAGGAGTATTTAGGTAAACCTAACCACAACATTAAACATATGGGTCCATATCAACCCCTAACGAAGCAACGCATAAACTAGGGTTTAAGCTTCTGTCACTCTAGCAATCCATCATCTACTTATTACTTCCCCATGCCTTCCTCTAGGCCCAAATAATGGTGAAGTGTCATGTAGTCGACATTCACATAACACCACTATAGGAAAGACAACATACGTCTCATCAAAATATCGAATGAATACCAAATTCACATGACTACTAATAGCAAGACTTCGCCCATGTCCTCAGGAACAAACGTAACTACTCACAAAGCATATTCATGTTCATAATTAGAGGAGTAATAATATGCATAAAGGATCTGAACGTATGATCTTCCACCAAGTAAACCAATTAGCATCAACTACAAGGAGTAATCACCACTACTAGCAACCCACAGGTACCAATTTGTGGTCTTGATACAAGAGTGGATACAAGAGATGAACTAGGGTTTGGAGAGGAGATGGTGCTGGTGAAGATGTTGATGGAGATTGACCCACTCTCGATGAGAGAATCATTGGTGATGATCTTGGTGATGATTTCCCCCTCCCGGAGGGAAGTGTCCCCGGCAGAACAGCTCCGCCAGAGCCCTAGATTGATTCCACCAAGGTTCCGCCTCGTGGCGCGGAGTTTCGTCGCATAAGCTTGCCCATGATTTTTTCCAGGGTAAAAGTGATGATATAGCAGAAGATGGACGCCGGAGGCCCACCAGGGGGCCTAGGAGATAGGGGGCCGCGCCCTACAGGGGGGCGCCCTCCTGTCTCCTGGACAGGGTGTGGGCCCCCTGGCCTATTTCTTTAGCTCATAAATTCTTATTAAATCCAAAAAGTGGTTTCCTGGAGTTTCAGGATTTTTGGAGTTGTGCAGAATATGTTTCCAACGTTTGCTCCTTTTCCAGCCAGAATTTCAGCTGCCGGCATTCCCCCTCTTCATGATAAACCTTGTAAAATAAGAGAGAATTGCCATAAGTATTGAGATATAATGTGTAATAACAGCCCATAATGCAATAAATATTGATATAAAAGCATGATGCAAAATGGACGTATCATTGTGATGCCATGTTGTATTTGCACATATCAAGCATAGTGTGTATGTTATTTAAATGCTTGGTATGTGTGGGATCTAACTATCTAGTTGATTATCCTTGGTAGCCTCTCTTACCAGGAAATATCTCCTAGTGCTTCCATTGAGCCTTGGTAGCTTGCTACTGCTCTGGAACACTTAGGTTATCCGGCATGTGTCCATCTTCGTTCCTGTGTCTGTCCCTTCGGGGAAATGTCACGCGGTGTCTACGGGAGTCCTGTTAGCCTGCTACAGCCCGGATTCTCCAGAGTCCTGTTAGCCCAGTTGCTACAACCCGGATTAACTCGCTGATGACCGACACGTTCGTAGCTGGGTCATGTATGCCTGTCCCTGTAAGTTAGTGCCACTTTGGGTTTGCGACTAGCCATGTCATCCCAGATTCTTTGTCATATGGATGCTAGCGACACTATCATATACGTGAGCCAAAGGCGCAAACGGTCACGGGCCTAGTAAGGCGACACCCGTGGGAATACCGTCTGTGAGGCCGCAAAGTGATATGGGGTGTTACATGCTAGATCGGTGTGGCATAGGATCGGGGTCCTGACAATTTCCTTCTACTCCTGTTCTTGCAAAGCAAGGGATGTACTACTTGAAATGAAAATTAAGATCGCAAATTAGATATATTGAAATAACCTAGCAAGATGAAAATATGGGAGTAACTGATAGAACATATCCATATATATATATATATATATATATATATATATATATATGCAAGCAAAGTACAAAAATATAGAATTAAAAATAGATATGTAACAAATATTTGATGCAAATATATAGATAATGTAGCAACAGACGATATATGTTCACAAATTTAGGCCATGCTGATGTCTACTACACAACCTTCTTCTTGTAGACGTTGTTGGGCCTCCAAGTGCAGAGGTTTGTAGGACAGTAGCAAATTTCCCTCAAGTGGATGACCTAAGGTTTATCAATCTGTGGGAGGCGTAGGATGAAGATGGTCTCTCAAACAACCCTGCAACCAAATAACAAAGAGTCTCTTGTGTCCCCAACACTCCCGATACAATGGTAAATTGTACAGGTGCACTAGTTCGGCGAAGAGATGGTGATACTAGTCCAATATGGACGGTAGATATAGGTTTTTGTAATCTGAAAATATAAAAACAGCAAGGTAACTAATGATAAAAGTGAGCGTAAACGGTATTGTGATGATAGGAAACAAGGCGTAGGGTTCATATACTTTCAGTAATGCAAGTTCTCTCAACAATAATAACATAGATAGATCATATAACAATCCCTCAACATGCAACAAATAGTCACTCCAAAGCCACTAATAGTGGAGAACAAACAAAGAGATGATGGTAGGGTACGAAACCACCTCAAAGTTATTGTTTCGGATCAATCTATTCAAGAGTTCATACTAGAATAACACCTTAAGACACAAATCAACCAAAACCCTAATGTCACCTAGATACTCCATTGTCACCTCAAGTATCCGTGGGCATGATTATATGATATGCATCACACAGTCTCAGATTCATCCAACCAACACAAAGTACTTCAAAGAGTGCCCCAAAGTATCTACCGGAGTGTCAAGAAAACGTGTGCCAACCCCTATGCATAGGTTCATGGGTGGAATCCGCAAGTTGGTCACCAAAACATACATCAAGTGGCACGTGATATCCCATTGTCACCACAGATAAACACGGCAAGACATACATCAAGTGTTCTCAAATCAAAGACTCAATCCGATAAGATAACTTCAAGAGGGAAACTCAATTCATCACAAGAGAGTAGAGGGGGAGAAACATCATAAGATCCAACTATAATAGCAAAGATCGTGCCATAGAGAGAACACGAGAGAGAGAGAGATCAAACACATAGCTACTGGTACATACCGTCAGCCCCGAGGGTGAACTACTCCCTCCTCGTCATGGAGAGCGTCGGGATGATGAAGATGGCCACCGATGATGGGTTCCCCCTCCGGCAGGGTGCCGGAACAGGCTCCTGAGAGGTTTTTGGTGGCTACAAAGGCTTGCGGAGGCGGAACTCCTGATCTATCTTGTCCATGGATGTTTTTAGGGTACGTGGGACTATATAGGCGAAAGAAGTCGGTCGGGAGGTGCTCGAGGGGCCCACGAGACAGGGGGGCGCGCCCAGTAGGGGGGGCGCACCCCCCTATCTCCTGGCCTCCTCGAGGATCTTCTGACATGAACTCCAAGTCTCCAGGATCATATTCTTCCAAAAAATCACGCTGCTGAAGGTTTCATTCGATTTGGACTCCGTTTGATATTCCTTTTCCTCGAAATACTGAAACAGGCAATAAAACAACAATATGGGCTGGGCCTCCGGTTAATAGGTTAGTCCCAAAAGTAATGTAAAAGTGTATAATAAAGCCCGTAATCATTCAAAACAGATAATAAAATAGCATGAATGCTTCATAAATTATAGATACGTTGGAGACGTATCAACATCCCCAAGCTTAATTCCTGCTCGTCCTCGAGTAGGTAAATGATAAAAGAAAGAATTTATGAAGTGTGAATGCTAGCAGGTGCACAAGTTTGATCAATGATAATTTCAACCACCTTTTCTAGCATGATTATAAGTCATAACAGTAGTTCATCTCATAAAACATCTCACGATAAAGCAACAAGCAATTCACATGTTAAAGCATAGACCATAAACTTTCTTGAAAACTAGCAAACTTCATTCTGAGTCATCAAACAATTGCAATTCATCTTATTTTTAGGAATAGAAAACTCCACATACTCAACTATCATATAGTCTTCTATAATTGCTAACACTCATGCAATACTAATGGTTATGGAGTTTCAATCGGACAATGAGAAAGATAGGGGCTTATAGTGTTGCCTCCCAACGTATTCACCTTTGGGTGATGTCAACAATAATAGTTCATGCTAACTTACATCCAATTGGATATATATATCAAGATCTTCCCAACACGAGGTGCTTGCCAAAGGATAAAATGAAAAAGGGAAAGGTGAAGATCACCTTGACTCTTGCATAAAGTAAAAGACATAAAGTAAAAGATAGGCCCTTCGCAGAGGGAAGCAGAGGTTGTCATGCGTTTTAGGGTTGGATGCACAAAATCTTAATGCGAATGAACGTCACTTTATATTTCCACTTGTACATGGACCTTTATTATGCAGTCCGTCGCTTTTATTGCTTCCATAACAAGATCGTATAAAGCTATTTTCTTCACACCAAAAGATCATACATATTTAGAGAGCAATTTTTATTGCTTGCACTGATGACAACTTACTTGAAGGATCTTACTCAATCCATAGGTAGGTATGGTGGACTCTCATGGCGAAACTGGGTTTAAGGATATTTGGAAGCACAATTAGTATCTCTACTTGGTGCAAGGAATTTGGCTAGCATGAGGGGGAAAGGCAAGCTCAACATGTTTGAATGATCCATGACAATATACTTTAACCGAGATGTGCGAAAACATAACCCATTACGTTTTCTTCCTTGTCCAACATCAACTCTTTAGCATGTCATACTTAATGAGTGCTCCCAATTATAAAATATGTCTAGGATAGTGTATTTATATATGAAATCTCTCTTCCTTCAATATTCTTTCATGAATTGTTCAAATGACCAATACAATGCTTGCTAACCTTCAATAAATTTACAACCTCTACTTCTTAGATGTGAAGTCATAACTCCCCATGGGATAAGCAAAAGAGACATATATAATTTCAGATTTATGACAATCAACTCATTCAACCATTTACTCATAGGATATAAGTGAAGCACACGAGTAAATGACAAACTACTCCAACAAGATATAGGGGAAGATCAATGAGTAGCTAAATAATTATGTAACTATGTGAAGACTCTCTCTCATTAAAGAAATTCAGATCTTAAGTACTCAAGCAAAGCAAAACAAAATGACATTGCAAGTATAGCACAACTCATGTGAAGAAGCAAAAACTTAGGCTCAACCGATACTAACCGATAATGGTTGAGGAAGAAAGGTGGGATGCCTACCGGGGCATCCCAAAGCTTAGATGCTTGAGACTTCTTGAAATATTATTTTGGGGTGCCTTGGGCATCCCCAAGCTTGAACTTTTGTGTCTCCTTAATTCCTCTCATATCATGGTTTCTCTATTTCTCAAAAGCTTCATCCACAACAAACTCAACAAGAACTCGTGAGATAGGTTAGTATAAACCAAAGCAAAACCTTATCATTTTCTACTGTAACAAATCACTAAAATTATTATTCCACATTGCATACTAAATGCCTCTGCATATTTAATACTCCTATCCTCAAATACAATCATTAAACAAGCAAACATATGCAAACAATGCAAACATAACAACAATCTGTCAAAACAGTACAGTCTGTAAAGAATGCAAGATTCATCATACTTCCCTAACTCCAAAAATTATGAAATAAAATTACCACTGTAGTAAATTTATCAGAGCTCAATATGAAAAAACTTTCAACATTATACCATTCTCTGAAATTTCTAGGGAATTTTTGCAACAGCGGTAAACTTTCTGTTTTCAAATAGCAACATGTATACTAGCAAAATAAGCATGGTAAAGGCTATCCTTGACATTTTAATTGAAAATAAAAATGCAAAACATTATTCTAAATAACAGCAAGCAAATAATAACAAGAGAAAATGACGCTCCAAGCAAAACACATATCATGTGGTGAATAAAAATATAGCTCCAAGTAAAGTTACAGATGAACGAAGACGAAAGAGGGGATGCCTTCCGGGGCATCCCCAAGCTTAGGCTCTTGGTTGTCCTTGAATATTACCTTGGGGTGCCTTGGGAATCCCTAAGCTTAGGCTCTTGCCACTCCTTATTCCATAGTCCATCGAATCTTTACCCAAAACTTGAAAACTTGACAACACAAAACTCAACAGAAAACTCGTAAGCTCCGTTAGTATAAGAAAATAAAACCACCACTTAGGTACTGTAATGAACTCATTCTAAATTCATATTGGTGTAATATCTACTGCACTCTAACTTATCTATGGTTCATACCCTCCGATACTACTCATAGATTCATCAAAATAAGCAAACAACACATAGAAAATAGAATCTGTCAAAAAACAGAACAATCTTTAGTAATCTGTATCAAACGTATACTTATGGAACTCCAAAAATTCTACCAAATTAGAAGTCCTAAGAAATTTGTGTATCAATCCGGAGCAAAAAGAATCAGATCAGAAGCACGTTTCTGTGAATTAACAAAACTAATTTACTAGGTGCAAAAGTTTCTGATTTTCAGCAGGATCAACACAACTATCACCGTAAGCTATCCTAAAGGTCTTACTTGGCACTTTATTGAAACAAAAGCTATAACACATGATTACTACAGTAGCATAATCATGTGAACACACAAAAACAGTAAGGGTAAATATTGGGTTGTCTCCCAACAAGCGCTTTTCTTTAATGCCTTTCTAGCTAGGCATGATGATGACAATGATTATCACATAAAATATAAGAATTGAAACATAACGGGAGCATCATGAAGCATATGACTAGCACATTTAAGTGTAAACCACTTCCTATGCATAGGGATTTTGTGAGCAAACAACTTGTGGGAACAATAATCAACTAGCATGGGAAGGTAAAACAAGCATAGCTTCAAGATTTTAAGCACATAGGGAGAAAACTTGATATTATTGCAATTCCTACAAGCATATGTTCCTCCCTCATAATAATTTTCAGTAGCATCATGAATGAATTCAACAATATAACCAGCACCTAAAGCATTCTTTTCATGATCTACAAGCATAGAAAATTTACTACTCTCCACATAAGCAAATTTCTTCTCATGAATAGTAGTGAGAGCAAACTCAACAAAATACTTATCATGTGAGGCATAATCCAATTGAAAACTAAAATCATGATGACAAGTTTCATGGTTATCATTATTCTTAATAGCATACAAGTCATCACAATAATCATCATAGATAGCAACTTTGTTCTCATAATCAATTGGAACCTCTTCCGAAATAGTGGATTCATCACTAAATAAAGTTGACACTCTTCCAAATCCACTTTCATGTTCATCACAATAAGATTCAACATCCCCCAAAATAGTGGGATCACTACTTTCTAAAGTTGACACTCTTCCGAACCCACTTTCATCAATATAATCATCATAAATAGGAGGCATGCTATCATCAAAATAATTTTGCTCATCAAATCTTGGGGGACAAAATATATCAAATTCATCAAACATAGCCTCCCCAAGCTTGTGGCTTTGCATATCATTAGCATCATGGATATTCAAAGAATTCATACTAACAACATTGCAATCATGCTCATCATTCAAATATGTAATACCAAACATTTTATAGAGTTCTTCTTCTAGCACTTGAGCACAATTTTCCTTTTCATCATACTCATGAAAGATATTAAAAAGACGAAGCGTATGAGGAAAACTTAACTCCATTTTTTTGTAGTTTTCTTTTATAAACTAAACTAGTGATAAAACAAGAAACAAAAAGATTCGATTGCAAGATCTAAAGATATACCTTCAAGCACTCACTTCCCCGGCAACGGCGCCAGAAAAGAGCTTGACGTCTACTACACAACCTTCTTCTTGTAGACGTTGTTGGGCCTCCAAGTGCAGAGGTTTGTAGGACAGTAGCAAATTTCCCTCAAGTGGATGACCTAAGGTTTATCAATCCATGGGAGGCGTAGGATGAAGATGGTCTCTCTCAAACAACCCTGCAACCAAATAACAAAGAGCCTCTTGTGTCCCCAACACACCCAATACAATGGTAAATTGTATAGGTGCACTAGTTCGGCGAAGAGATGGTGATACAAGTGCAATATGGATGGTAGGTATAGGTTTTTGTAATCTGAAAATATAAAAACAACAAGGTAACTAATGATAAAAGTGAGCGTAAACGGTATTGCGATGATAGGAAACAAGGCGTAGGGTTCATACTTTCACTAATGCAAGTTCTCTCAACAATAATAACATAGATAGATCATATAACAATCCCTTAACATGCAACAAAGAGTCACTCCAAAGCCACTAATAGCGGAGAATAAACGAAGAGATTATGGTAGGGTACGAAACCACCAAAAAGTTATTCTTTCGGATCAATCTATTCAAGAGTTCGTACTAGAATAACACCTTAATACACAAATCAACCAAAACCCTTATGTCACCTAGATACTCCTTTGTCACCTCAAGTATCCGTGGGCATGATTATATGATATGCATCACACAATCTCAGATTCATCCAACCAACACAAAGTACTTCAAAGAGTGCCCCAAAGTTTCTACCGGAGAGTCAAGAAAACGTGTGCCAACCCCTATGCATAGGTTCATGGGCGGAACCCGCAAGTTGGTCACCAAAACATACATCAAGTGGCACGTGATATCCCATTGTCACCATAGATAAACACGGCAAGACATACATCAAGTGTTCTCAAATCAAAGACCCAATCCGATAAGATAACTTCAAGAGGGAAACTCAATTCATCACAAGAGAGTAGAGGGGGAGAAACATCATAAGATCCAACTATAATAGCAAAGCTCGCAATACATCAAGATCGTGCCATAGAGATAACATGATAGAGAGAGATCAAACACATAGCTACTGGTACATACCCTCAGCCCCGAGGGTGAACTACTCCCTCCTCGTCATGGAGAGTGCCGGGATGATGAAGATGGCCACCAGTGAATGGTTCCCCCTCCGGCAGGGTGACGAAACGTGCTCCAGAGAGGTTTTTGGTGGCTACAGAGGCTTGTGGTGGGGGAACTCCCGATCTATCTTGTCCATGGATGTTTTAGGGTACGTGGGACTATATAGGCGAAAGAAGTCGGTTGGGAGGTGCTCGAGGGGCCCACGAGGCGGGGGGCGCGCCTAGTAGGGGGGCGCACCCCCTATCTCCTGGCCTCCTCGAGGATGTTTTGACGTGAACTCCAAGTCTCCAGATCATATTCTTCCAAAAAATCACGCTGCCGAAGGTTTCATTCCATTTTGACTCCGTTTGATATTCCTTTTCCTCGAAATACTGAAACAGGCAATAAAACAGCAATATGGGCTGGGCCTCCGGTTAATAGGTTAGTCCCAAAAGTAATATAAAAGTGTATAATAAAGCCCATAATCATTCAAAACAGATAATAAAATAACATGAATGCTTCATAAATTATAGATACGTTGGATACGTATCACATGCCGACCGTGGTAGGTTGAGATTGAACATACCGGGCGCTCCCTGAAGTCACCTGGAACTGGCCACGACCACAGTTGCCCGATTTGTGCTTGCACTGTGCACACATGAATGAACACCCATGAATCAGCTAGAACAAAAATGATTCCACGGCGATTTCCGCCGGTTTATTAACAACGACGGACAGACTGCGATAAGAGATGAGTGAATATTTTGCTAATTAAGTTGATTACCTTCTCCATTAGAAAAATCCCCGGCCCAATCCCGTAGAAAACTGCAGTCGACCAGAGTCTAGAATGTCGGTGAAGATAGGCGGCGGAAAGCGGGGGAGGCAAAATCTGGTGCCATTTGGAGCGCGACCTATGGCCACCGCCAATAGCCGTCGAGCTTAGGGTGCAGAGTTGCAGAGGAGTCCACGGCGTGTGAGTTGGGACGAAGTGGGCGAGGGTTTTCTTTTCCTTTTGCATGTGTGAGTGAACACGCACGGTTCGTAGAGGCGACGGATATGAACCGTGTGCGATAGTAAATCACCGAGATTGAATGGGAATCCAAATTTCCTTTTTCTTTCATCCATGAGTTTTTTTCTATGATGAACATGAACCCTGCTAATCACCGTGTTCAAATCTGACACTTTTCTGGGTTCATTTACAATATTTAGGGGATTATGTGCATTTTGTAGGCATTAATGCACGTAATTCAAATTCAAACAATTGGTGCATGAAAAGGCGCACAAGAACGGTCTGGAAAAACCATACTCGTGGTATTTAGTAATTTCTCAAGCCTTTTACAAGGAATGGGCAGAGATTTCATTGGAGTTAACCACAAACGCGTAATTTACTGGGTTATCAACTATAGAACAACGAAATATGTGCTTGAAAAACATGACTGCTGGCATGGTGCCATGGTATGGCCTCACCTTGCCCTGGATAAAAGCTGAGAAGGTTTGATTTATGTCGTCATGCACGCCCTTCATAAATCGAACCATCACTGAGGAAGTTCAATGCTTTCGAGAGCGAAATCACCAAGATTGAAGGGGAATCCAAATTTCCGTCCAAGTTTGTCTTTTAGTTTTTTTCCAACGATCAACATACCTCCTCAAATGAAACGTGTTCAAATTTGACACATGACGCCTAGTGTGGTGCCATGGTATGGCCTCACCATGCCCCTGGTAAAAGTTGGAGAATGTTTTCCTTATGTCGTGATGCGCGCCTTTCATAAAATGAATCATCATCTGAGGAAGTTTCATGGTTTCGAGGGGGAAATCACCAAGATTGAAGGGGGATCCAAATTTCCTTTGTCCTTTGTCCACGAGTTATTTTCTATGATGAGCATACAACCTGCAAATCACCATGTTCAAATTTGGCACTTTTCCGGGTTCATTTGCCATATTTAGGGGATTATGTGCATTTCCCATGCATTAATGCGCATAATTCAAGTTCAAACAATCGATGCATGAAAGGGTCCACAAGAACGGCCTAGAAAACCATGTTCGTACCATTTAGTAAATTCTCATGCCTTTTACAAGGAATGGATAGATATTTCGATGAAATGTGTGGCAATAGTCAACCACAAATGTTTGTTTGTTGGGTTTTCAACTATAGAAAAAATGAAATAAATGCTTAAAAAACATGACACCTGGCATGGTGCCATGGTATGACCTCACCATGCCTTGGTAAAAACTTGAGAAGGTTTGGCTTATGTCGTCATGCACGCCCTTCATAAATCGAACCATTGATACGTCTCCGACGTATCTATAATTTTTGATTGTTCCATGCTATTATATTACCCGTTTTGGATGTTTATGGCCTTCACTTTACCGGAGGCCAGCCCGTATTGTTGTTTCTTGCCTATTTCAGTGTTTCGAAGAAAAGGAATATCAAACGGAGTCCAAACGGAATAAAACCTTTGGGAGCGTGATTTTTGGAATGAACGTGATCCACAGGACTTGGAGTGCAAATCAAGAAGCAGTTGAGGCAGCCACAAGGGTGGAGGGCGCGCCCACCCCTACTAGGTGTGCTCCCTATCTCGTAGGCCCCTCGGGCATCCACCGACCTACTTCTTCCTTCTATATATACCCACGTACCCTGAAAACATCAAAGGCGACCATGAAAAACTATTTAAACCACCGTAACCTTCTGTATCCGTGAGATCCCATCTTGGAGCCTTCGTCGGCGCTCCGCCGGAGGGGGAATCGACCATGGAGGGCTTCTACATCAACACCATAGCCCCTCCGATAAGTTGTGAGTAGTTTACCACAGACCTTCGGGTCCATAGTCATTAGCTAGATGGCTTCTTCTCTCTTTTTGGATCTCAATACCATGTTCTCCTCGATCTTCTTGGAGATCTATTCGATGTAACTCTTTTTGCGGTGTGTTTGTCGAGATCCAATGAATTGTGGGTTGATGATCAAGTTTATATATTAGAAATATTTGAATCTCCTCTGATTTCTTTTATGTGTGATTATCTTATCTTTGCAAGTCTTTTCGAATTATCAGTTTGGTTTGGCCTACTAGATTGATCTTTCTTGCAATGGGAGAACTGCTTAGCTTTGGGTTCAATCTTGCGATGTCCTTTCCCAGTGACAGCAGGGGCGGCAAGGAACGTATTGTATTGTTGCCATCACTACATCATGTCATCTTTCTTAATGCGTTACTCTGTTCTTTATGAACTTAATACTCTTGATGCATGCTGGATAGCGGTCGATGTGTGGAGTGATAGTAGTAGATGCAGGCAGGAGTTGGTCTACTTGTCACGGACGTGATGCCTATATACATGATCATACCTAGATAATCTCATAATTATTCCCTTTTCTGTGAATTGCTCGACAGTAATTTGTTCACCCACCGTAATACTTATGCTATCTTGAGAGACGCCACTAGTGAAACCTATGGCCCCCGGGTCTATCTTTTATCATATAAGCTTTCAATCTACTTTTATTTGCATCTTTACTTTTCCAATCTATATCATAAAATTCCAAAAATATATTTATCTTATCATACTATCTCTATCAGATCTCACTTTCGCAAGTGGCCGTGAAGGGATTGACAACCCCTTTATTGTGTTGGTTGCGAGTTCTTTGTTTGTCTGTGTAGGTGTGTGGGACTTTTGAGGAGCCTCCTACTTGATTGATACCTTGGTTCTCAAAAACTAAGGGAAATACTTACGCTACTATTGCTGCATCACCCTTTCCTCTTCAAGGAAAACCAACACAAGCTCAAGACGTAGCAAGAAGGATTTCTGGAGCCGTTGCCGGGGAGGTCTTCGCTCAAGTCAAGACATACCAAGTACCCATCACAAACTCATCTCCCTGCATTTACATTCTTTGCCATTTGCCTCTCGTTTTCCTCTCCCCCACTTCACCCTTGCCATTTTATTCACTTCTGTTTCCCAATCTCCTTTCTCTTTCATTTTCCTTTTTGTTTTCTTGTGTGTTGGATTACTTGTCGCCATCGCGCAAGATAATACCAAATTGTGTGATTTTTCCAATACCAATAATAATGATTTCCTTAGTACTCCGATTGCTCCTCTTAATGATGTTGAGTCTTGTGAAATCAATACTGCTTTGCTTAATCTTGTTATGAAAGATCAATTCGCCGGCCTTCCTAGTGAAGATGTTGCTACCCATCTAAACAACTTTGTTAATTTGTGTCAGGTGCAAAAGAATAAATATACGGACAATGATATTGTTAAATTGAAGTTATTTCCGTTTTCACTTAGAGATCGTGCTAAAATTTGGTTTTAGTCTTTGCCTAAAAATAGTATTGATTTCTTGGAACAAGTGCAAAGATGCCTTTATCTCTAAATATTTTCCTCTCGCTAAGATTATCACTCTTAGGAACCATATTATGAATTTTAAACAACTTGATCACGAGCATGTTGCCCAATCTTGGGAAAGAATGAAGTTGATGATTCGCAATTGCGCTACTCATGGTTTGAATTTATGGATGATCATACAAAACTTTTATGCCGACTTGAATTTCGCTTCTAGAAATGTTTTGGATTCGACCGCGGGAGGCACGTTTATGGAAATCACTTTAGGAGATGCTACAAAACTTCTTGATAATATTATGGCTAATTATTCTCAATGGCACACTGATACGCCTCCAACGTATCTATAATTTTTGATTGTTCCATGCTATTATATTACCCATGTTGGATGTTTATGGGCTTTATTTTACACATTTATATCATTTTTGGGACTAACCTACTAACCGGAGGCCCAGCCCGTATTGCTGTTTTTTGCCTATTTCAGTATTTCGAGGAAAAGGAATATCAAATGGAGTCCAAACGGAATGAAACCTCCGGGAGCGTGATTTTTGGAACGAACGTAATCCAGAGGACTTGGAGTGCAAGTCAAGAAGCGATCGAGGCGGCCAGGAGATAGGAGGGCGCGCCCCCAGTCTCGTGGGCCCCTCGGGCGGCCACCGACCTACTTCTTCCTCCTATATATACCAACATACCCGAAAAACATCCAGCGAGCCAACGGAAAACAATTTCCACTGTCGTAACCTTCTGTATCCGCGAGATTCCATCTTGGAGCCTGCGCCAGCACTCCACCGGAGGGGTAATCGACCATGGAGGGCTTCTACATCAACACCATAGCCCTTCCGATGAGTTGTGAGTAGTTTACCACAGACCTTCGGGTCCATAGTTATTAGCTAGATGGTATCTTCTCTCTTTTTGGATCTCAATACCATGTCCCCCTCTCTTGTGGAGATCTATTCGATGTAACTCTTTTTGTGGTGTGTTTGTCGAGATCCAATGAATTGTGGGTTTATGATCAAGTTTATGTATGAGAAATATTTGAATCTTCTCTGAATTCTTTTATGTATGATTGAGTTATCTTTGCAAGTCGCTTTGAATTATCAGTTTGGTTTGGCATACTAGATTGATCTTTCTTGCCATGGGAGAAGTGCTTAGCTTTGGGTTCAATCTTGCGGTGTCCTTACGTAGTGACAGCAGGGGTTGCAAGGCACGTATTGTATTGTTGCCATCGAGGATAAAAAGATGGGGTTTATATCATATTTCTTGAGTTTACCCCTCTACATCATGTCATCTTTCTTAATGTGTTACTCTGTTCTTATGAACTTAATACTCTAGATGCATGCTGGATAGCGGTCGATGTGTGGAGTAATAGTAGTAGATGCAGGCAGGAGTCGGTCTACTTGTCACGGACGTGATGCCTATATACATGATCATGCCTAGATAATCTCATAATTATTCGCTTTTCTATCAATTGCTCGACAGTAATTTGTTCACCCACCGTAATACTTATGCTATCCTGAGAGAAGCCACTAGTGAAACCTATGGCCCCCGGGTCTATATTTTATCTTATAAGCTTTCAATCTACTTTTATTTCCATCATTACTTTTTGCGTCCATATTATAAAATACCAAAAATATATGTATCTTATCATACTATGTCTATCAGATCTCACTTGCGCAAGTGGCCGTGAAGGGACTGACAACCCCTTTATTGCGTTGGTTGCGAGTTCTTTGTTTGTTTGTGTAGGTGCGTGGGACTTTTGAGGAGCCTCCTACTGGATTGATACCTTGGTTCTCAAAAAATGAGGGAAATACTTACACTACTATTGCTACATCACCCTTTCCTCTTCAAGGAAAACCAACGCAAGCTCAAGACGTAGCAAGAAGGATTTCTGGCGCCGTTGCCTTGGAGGTCTTCGCTCAAGTCAAGACATACCAAGTACCCATCACAAACTCATCTCCCTTGCATTTACACTATTTGCCATTTGCCTCTCGTTTTCCTCTCCCCCACTTCACCATTGCCGTTTTATTTGCCATCTCTTTCCCAATATTCTCCTCTCTTTTTCGCTTGCCTTTTTTCATTTGCTTGTGTATTGGATTACTTGATGCCATGGCGCAAGATAATACCAAATTCTATGATTTCTCCAATACCAATAATAATGATTTCCTTAGTACTCCGATTTCTCCTCTTAATGATGTTGAGTCTTGTGAAATCAATACTGTTTTGCTGAATCTTGTTATGAAAGATCAATTCGCCGGCCTTCCTAGTGAAGATGCCGCTACTCATCTAAACAACTTTATTGATTTGTGTGATATGCAAAAGAAGAAAGATTCGGATAATGATATTGTTAAATTGAAGTTATTTCCGTTTTCACTTAGAGATCGTGCTAAAGTTTGGTTTTCGTCTTTGCCTAAAAATAATATTGATTCTTGGAACAAGTGCAAAGATGCTTTTATCTCTAATATTTTCCTCCCTCTAAGATCATCACCCTTAGGAACGATATTATGAATTTTAAACAACTTGATCATGAGCATGTTGCCCAATCTTGTGAAAGAATGAAATTGATGATTCGCAATTGCCCTACTCATGGTTTGAATTTATGGATGATCATACAAAAATTATATGCCGGTTTGAACTTTGCTTCTAGAAATCTTTTAGATTCGGCCGCGGGAGGCACGTTTATGGAAATCACGTTAGGAGATGCTACAAAACTTCTTGATAATATTATGGCTAATTATTCTCAATAGCACACCGAAAGATCTTCTATTAAAAAAGTGCATGCTATAGAAGAAATCAATGTTTTGAGTGGAAAGATGGATGAACTTATGAAGTTGTTTGCTACTAAAAATACTCCTCTTGATCCCAATGATATGCCTTTGTCTAC